>NC_063049.1:45098177-45210677 GCF_018812025.1 Megalobrama amblycephala
GTATTTTGCTACATTTTTTGTAACTAAACAATTTTTACTAATAAATTATAAATTAATTTATTCTAAATTTTGCTATAAAAAGTTTAAGATATTTTTCATCCATGCTGTTTTATCAATTACCAAATTACCAAAAAAATACCAAATTAAAAAATTTAATAAAAAAATAAATGAAATTATTCTAAGTTTTGTAGTTTTATTTAAAAAAAAATGGACTAAATTGAAATTTAAATAATAAATTATTTTACAGTTTGTGCTATAAAAGTTGAAGATATTTTTTCTCACTGTTTTATCAACAAGTAATTTTTTTTTATAAATTTGAATAAAAATGTGACTAATCATTAAATAAATAATAAATTAAATTATTCTAAATTTTGCAGTTTTTTGCTATAAAAATTTCAAGACATTTTTTCATCCTTCATCTCGCTGTTTTATCAATTAGTAATAAAAAATTGATAAAATAAAATAAATAAAATAAATAAAATATTAAATTATTCTAACTTTTGTAGTTTTGCTGTAAAAAAAAAAAGATATCCTGCATCTCACTGTTTTATCAATTAGTCTTTAAATGAGCTAAATTAAAAATTAAATAATAAATAAATAATAATAAAAAATAACTGTTTTATCTATTTTTTGGGCTATAAAATGTTATTGTAATCTTGCTGTTTTATCATTTTCTAAATTAGACAATTAAATTCAAATTAAATTAATTATAAATAATAAATAAATTAAATTATTCTAAATGTTCTAGTTTGTGCTATGAAATATTCAGCTCTATCAATCAGTCATTTCAATAGACTAAATGAATACATTTACATTTCTAGTTTCAGGTTAATTTGTCATCTCTGTTTTATCACCTTCAGTCGTTTAGAAAAAGCTCCAGCTATCTGAATCATGTCATTGCTCGAGAGAGAGAGTGTGATTTTAGGATGAACAGTTCTTCAGAAGCAGAAGTGAAATTAGTTCAGGTTGACCTGACGCTTTGAGGCTGGCAGAATAAAAACGCTGAGCCACAGAACGAGTCAGCAGAAACGCGGCAGAAGCGGAGTCTCATTAACACGAGTCTGTCGGGTCGAAATCCGTCGGGCTGCGCTAACGGCTCCGGACCAGGAGGAATTTCCTTCATTAGCGTGGAATGGAGGAACTCGTTCCTGAACTTCAGCCTGGCTCGGGCGATGACATGTATTAGTAACGTAACACAGACCACCTAATAGAGCCTGACAGGAGCGCAGGGCTTCAATATTCCCTCTGACGTGTCCTCCCGCCGGCTTCGGGATTTCAGCACCGCAGTGGGAATTAAACTCGGATCACACCAACATGAAATACACTCATTTACATTCCTAAACCCTTCTTATTTGCATATTTGCAGTGTCAGTGTCACTGATTGGATGAAGGGAGCATATGTAGGGCCCTATGAAATCCGTTTTATTTTTTCCCAAATTCCGTTTTTTCCATTTTAATTTTTCTGGAATCCTTTTTTTTCCATTTTATTTATTTTTTTTTGGACTCCATTTTAATGGTTAAATTAAATTTTAGTAATCAAAAAGCATGTCTAATTAATTGAAATAATGAATCTTGTCCAATTTACCAACAATTTATTAAAAATGATTTTTTTTAGGGCCCGATGATTTTTATTCTCTCCCTCAACTTTCATTTTTACCAAATTCTGTTTTCTGGATTCCATTTTAATGGTTTAATTCCATTTTAATAATCAAAAAGCATGTCTAATTAATTGAATTCTTAAAAACAACAATATTTCTTAATTAAAAAGATATATATTTTATGATTTTTTTTTTTTTCAGAAATTCTGTTGTGTATTTAAATTTTTTAATAATATAATAAATGTTATATTTTCTAGTTTGTGTTATAAAAAATATATTTTATCAAGTATTTTTTTTTCTAAATTTGACTAAAAAAAAGTAATAAATGATAAATTAATTTATTCTAAATTTTGCAGGTTTTTTTCTATAAAAAGTTATTAGATATTTAAAAAGATTAACATTAAAAAGATATTTTTCATCCATGCTGTTTTATCAATTTGTCATTTAAAAAAAGTACTAAATTAAAAAAATTAATAAAAAAATAAATGAAATTATTCTAAATTTTGTAGTATTTTTTAATTGACTAAATTAAAAATTAAATAATAAATAAATTAAATTATTTTACATTTTCTAGTTTGTGCTATAAAAGTTTAAAGATATTTTTTCTGACTGTTTTATCAACAAGTCATTTTTTTTATAAATTCAACTAAAAATGTAACTAATAATTAAATAAATACTAAATTAAATTATTCAATTTTTGCTGTTTTATCAATTAGTTATACATTTTTTATAACGCATACCATACCATTTAATTCATCTTTTAATCATGAAATTAAACGTTTTTTTTCAAACAATGTTGCACAACAGAGCTTTACTGTTAAAATTAAAACATGGAAGAAAAACTGAGATTATTGTTTAAAAATATATTTTAATAATTTATTATTTATCTAAATTCTACTGTACAACAGTAATATGTTTCTGTCAAGTTAAATCACACTTTTATTTTGACGGGTTGCCGAGAGCTTTGAGTTTCTGTGTTTATGACGGTAGTTTTCTCAAACGAAGCAGTTAAATGCTGATGAAGTGACTTTCAGCGGCTCTGGAGATGAATTTGTGTGTTCATATAGTGAGGCGACAGCTGAATTCTTGCTGCTGCAGACACAGATGTTCAGTGTGTGTGTGTGTGTGTGTGTGTGTGTGTGTGTGTGTGTCGTACCTGCTCTCTTCTTCCAGTAGATGCGCACCTGCAGTTGTCCGTCCTGGTAATATGGTGTGCCGACTTCCAGAGCGCTCGAGGGTCTTTTCACGGACACTGATCCCAGAGCAGGAACCGCCACTTTCCTGGCCTTAGAAACGGCCTCTGAATCAACATTGAACACATCAGATCTCACTGAGGATCCACACTTTACTCCGGAGGGGAACGATCAAACAAATCTATCCTGCATCTAGTCGAGTTGCTTAGAAATTGTTAGTAAATTTCACAAATAAATACAGAGAAACGGCAAATGACACACTGAATTAAACGTGAATTAGAAAAACTGAAATAGTATTTTCTTGGAAAACATGCTCAATAATCTTCATTCATTTACAACTTCATTAAAAATGATTCTCTAAACACATTCATATTCTAAACTTCTAGACTTATTGTAATATTCATAACTTCTGTGAATCAGTTCAGTGAGTCAATTCATAACTGTGATTCAATAAATCGATTCGTATGAACTGTTATATTGGTGCATGTATATGAAAGTGATTAAATATGATTTGTCCTTGGGTTCATTTAGTTAAAGACACATCTTGACTATTTTACAATATATCATATATTTATATAAATCCTAATATATATATATATATATATATATATATATATATATATATAGGATTTATATAAATATATTTTAATATAATTGACAAACGTATACTTCCACCATGGTCCATATAATAACTAAAATTATTAAATAAATAAAACATGTTCTCATTCACGCAAAACATGGAGTATTTCCAGAAACATTAATTAAATGCTTTCATTTAAAAGTTTATTAGTTTAAAAAAAATGGACATTTTATGGTAGAAGAATACTTTATTTCCCAGAATGCTCAAATTGTCTAAATATGTTCATATATATTATTATTAAATAAATAAAAAATAAAAATGAAATCATTAAATAATTAATAATTGAAATATTTAAAATAAAATGTATAAAAATTAAAATGTTTATATATATATATATATATATATATATATATATATATATATATATATATATATATATTATAATTGTTATTACTATTATACTATTATGTATTCATATTTATTTTTTAGGATTTATATAAATAAAATGATTAAATTAATAATTATAAAAAATAAAAAAAAAAAAATCATTAAATAATTAATAATTGAAATATTTAAAATAAAATGTATACAAAATAAAATTGTTTAATTATATATATATATATACACCGGTATATATATATATATATATATATATATATATATATATATATATATATATATATATATATATATTACTATTATACTATTATGTATTCATATTTATT
The DNA here is from genome assembly GCF_018812025.1 of Megalobrama amblycephala. Classification (NCBI taxonomy): domain Eukaryota; kingdom Metazoa; phylum Chordata; class Actinopteri; order Cypriniformes; family Xenocyprididae; genus Megalobrama; species Megalobrama amblycephala. Next base: position 45,102,274 of record NC_063049.1, read on the forward strand.
TTTTAGGATTTATATAAATAAAATGATTAAATTAATAATTAATATGAAAAAAAAATATATATATATATATATATATATATATATATATATAATTTAAATTATTAAATAAATAAAAAATAAAAAATAAAAATGAAATCATTAAATAATTAATAATTGAAATATTTAAAATAAAATGTATAAAAAATTAAATTGTTTAATTATATATATTATATATATATATATATATAATTGTTATTACTATTATACTATTATGTATTCATATTTATTTTTTAGGATTTACATAAATAAAATGATTAAATTAATAATTAATAAAATAAATAAAAAATTAAATAAAAAAGTAAGAATAAATAAAAAATTATTTTTAAATATATAAATTAAATAATAAATAAAAAAGTTAAATAATTAAAATATGTTAAAAGAATGTATTAGATAAGAAAATGAAAAGCATTTTTAACTATATCAGTTTTTAGCTAATATGAGGTCTTGTGAGTGTAAGAGCAGATGTGGGTCGGCTCTGTCTTACTCGTCTGGTTGCTCTGTTGAGTGTCGAGGCGGATGGAGGCTTTGGCGCTCTTCAGTCGCACCTGACCCCAGTATGTGACGGCCTGAACCTCCACGGTGTAGCTGCAGTTGGGCTGAAGTCCCTCCAGATCGACAGAGCTCTGGGCCTGAAACACATCGATCAACATCCGTCAATGAAACTCCACAGATCTGTGATCAGTTCTGCTTCAACACTTCATTTCCATGAAAACTGTGAATTTACTTCTTACACTATATATACTGTACTATGTCTTACATGTAATATATAATATATTCTGAAATACTTAATACATTGACATTTAATATTACATTTACATCTGACATATATTTAATATATCACATATTTGACAAATATTCAATATATAATACGACTGTTAATACATGACATATCTCACAAATATTTCATATATAATATATCTGACATTTAATGTATACTATTTAACAATTCAATTCATCTGATATACATTTAATATCTCAAATATGACATATTTAATATATATCTGATATATATATATAATATATATATATATATATATATATATATATATATATATATATATATATATATATATATATATATATAAAATATATATATATATATAAGATCTCACATATACTTAATATATATTTAATATATTAATATGCACATATATTAACATATTAAATACATTTTTTTATATAATATATTAACATATCTGAGATACATTTGATACATATTAAATATATAAAATATTTGACATTTAATATATAACATATCTGACATATATTTAAAATATAATATATTTGACATGTTTCATATATAACATATCTGGTATACGTATGTTTAATATATCATATTTCTGATATATATATTTTCTGATATTATATAATATGTTAAATATTTGACATATATTTAATATATAATATATTTGACTTTTATAATATATCTGATATACATTTAATATATAAATTATTTGACATATATTTAATATATATTTAACATATTAATATATAATTTATTTGACAAACATATATATATATATAATTAACATATCTGACATATATTTAATATATAATATATTTGACATTTATAACATAATTATTTACATGTATACAATATTAACATAATTCAAATTTATCTGATAAACATTTAATATATAAAATATTTGACATATTTAATATATAACACATCTAATATATTTAATATATAACATCTAACATATATTTAATATATATTTAACATACTAATATATAATTTATTTGACAAACATTTAATATATATATATATATATATATATATATATATATATATATATATATATATATATATATACATATCTGACATATATTTAATATATATTTGATACATATTTAATATGTAACATATCTGACGTATATTTGACATTTATAATATATTTGACATTTATAATATATCTGATGTAATTTATACAATACTTAACATAATTTAATTGATCTGATATACACTTAATATATAAAATATTTGAAGATTATTTCATATATAATATTTGACATTTAATAACACATCTGACGTTTAATATATAAAATGTTTGACGTTTAATATATAACATATCTGACATATATTTGATGTATAATATTTTGATATGTATTAAATATACTTCATACATAATATATTTGACATATATTTAATATATTTGAGATTTAGCAGGTGATCTGTTAAATCTATAACGAATTATATAACAACTAAAATTCATATCAGTAAATTTACAAATATGATTTATGCATATCTAATCTAGACATGCATAAATGTATTTTCTTTTTAAACTTTATTGTGTTTGTGGCTTTTGGTTAAATGACGAAACACCTCAGTGAATAATCTGACAGCCGCTGCTCTGGAGAGTATTTGGTGTTTCTGACAGGAAGACCTCAGAGCGACCACTGAATAATCTCCAAACCCGTCTGTCCAGGGCAGGACGTATATGAGGAACACATGTGAGCTTCCACTCCTCACCTGGCCACAGCATTCCTCTATCAGCGTGTGCTTGATTGGATTTAGTTATTGACGGTTAGTTTGGGCATTCCTGCACCAGCGGGTCACTAACCGAAGCCTGAGGTGCTGAAGCAGAACCAGCGGTCTGCGAGTCAACAGACAGATCGTGTGTCTGAGATTATGAACACATTCTCCGGAGGGATTGTTTGGAGACAGCGGGAGCTCCAGTAGCAGGAGTCACTGTCAGCAGATCAACCGCATCAGGTCAGATCTACAGCTTCCAGCAGCGTCTCACTCAAACCCTGACCTTTTCCTTCTGCTTTATCAGAATACTACGAAACTTAGTGAAAAACTCTAAGTGGATCAGCAATGGAAATAAACGGGAAACAAAAATACAGAGAAATTTTTTTGGCTACAATCTACATGAAGCATTCCGTGATTAAAAAAAAAAAAAAAAAAAATATTATATATATATATATATATATATATATATATATATATATATATATATATATATATATATATATATATATATATATATATATATATATATATATATATATATAATAAAAACTGATATAATTAAAAATGTTTTTCATTTTCTTATGTAATAAATTTATTTTACATTTTTTAATTATTTAACTTTTTTATTTATTTATTTATATTATATATATATATTATTATATTATATATTATATTACTTTTTTTTTTTAATTTTTTATTTATTTATTTAATTAATAATTGAATCATTTTATTTTTATTTTTATTTATTTAATGATTTAATCATTTTATTTATAGAAATCTAAAAAATAAATATGAATACATAAAGTATATATATATATATATATATATATATATATATATATATATATATATATATATATATATTTATTATATTATTTTATACCATATATTAATATATAATTATAATTAACATATTTAATATATTATATATCTGATATATACATTTCATATTTAATATATAACATCTGACATATATTTCATAATATATTTGACATACTACATTTTATATATAACACATCACTCACATACATTATATATAACATATCTGACATATATTTAATATATAATATATTTGACATTTATATATAATGTTAAGTAATTATGAAATAATTATTTCCAATATATATCCAAATGCAAAACTAAATAAAAGCATGCAATTATGGCCGAAAATACTATTTAAAAAAAAAAAAAAAAAAAAAAATATATATATATATATATATATATATATATATATATATATATATATATATATATATATATATAAAAACTGATATAATTAAAAATGTTTTTCATTTTCTTATGTAATAAATTTATTTTATTTAACTTTTTTAATTATTATTATATATATATATATATATATATATATATATATATATATATATATATATATATATATATATATATATATATATATATATATATCTCACTTTTTTATTTAATTTCTTATTTATTTTATTTATTTATTTAATTAATAATATAATCGTTTTATTTTATTTTTTATTTATTTAATGATTTAATCATTTTATTTATTTTATTTACAGAAATCCTAAAAAAAAATGTATATATAATTTATTATATTATTTTTATACCATATATTAATATATAATTATAATTAATTAACATATTTAATATATTATATATCTGATATATACATTTTATATTTAATATATAACATCTGACATATATTTCATAATATATTTGACATACTACATTTTATATATAACAAATATCACTCACATACATTATATATAACATATCTGACATATATTTAATATATAATATATTTGACATTTATATGTAGTGTTTTAAGTAATTATGAAATAACTATCTCCAATATATATCCAAATGCAAAACTAAATAAAAGCAAGTAATTATGTCTGAAAATACTCTTTAAAAAAATAAAATTAATATATATATATATATACACACACACAATTTAATTTTATTATCATACTATATTATTAGATATAATATAAAGTACTCATAAATATACAGTATATATATATTATTACTATACTATATTATATTATATATATTATACCATACATATATGGAGGGCCAAATTAAATCATTAAATAAATGATTTAATAATGTTGAAATATTTAAATAAATTATTAAATACATAATTGTTAATCAAATATAAAATATACATGCATAAATACAAAATACAGCCTGATAAAAAAAAAAAATATTATTGAAATAAAATAATTAGTTGAGTAATTATTACTGAAATTAAATACAGCACATTTAATACTAACAAACAAACAAACAAATAAATAAATAAGATCATATAAATAAGATGACAGATAATCCGAATGGAAATCCAAATAAAAGTAATTATGTCAGAATATATATATTGTTAAAGTTATCAGTGTTTGTTTCTGGTGTTTTCTGGGAGTTTCTTTGCTCTGATTGGTGATGATCAGTCACACCTGTTTCTTGTTCGCTTGACTGCTTTGAGTTTGTATTTAAGCTCTGTGTTTAGTTCAGTTCTTCATCTGTTGAAGGCACATGTACACGGCTGTTCTGTTTGTGTTTATATTATATCTATTATAATATATCTATTATTATAGCTCTTCGACCGTGTGACGGACTTACAGTCAACAAGCTTCTCGTGTAATCGTACGATTCGGCAGAGGAACTCAAATTTCCCTACAGATCAACTAATCCGTAATAAAAGGCTTGTGTGTGTGTTTAACAAATGACAGATTTCAGAGGTTTACACAGTGAAAGCCTCGAGGCGGCGAGGGAAGAAAGCATCAATTACCCCGTCGGTGGTCTTTCTCCTCTTTCTCCTGGAAGGCACCAGTGATTTTCCCGGGACACTCCAGATCCAGAAGACTTTGAAGTGGTGGACGGGGACGTCGGACTCCGCCGGAAGGGTCCAGTTGAGACGGACCGTCAGCAGACCGTCCTGACCCACCGTGATGTTTGTGGCTCTCAGTGCAGACGGGGTTGGAGGAGGAGACGGGTCTGAACACATGTAAACACAAGAAAATGTGAACAAACACCTGACAGTGAAAACGACTGATCAAACCAACTTCTTTTCTTATATTTACAGATCTCACATCTGTCAATGGTGAGTGAACAGTATTATTTTAGCATTATTTATATACTATTCATATTTTGAAGCTTGTTAATATTTTAGCTTTTATTTTTATATTTTCACATTTTTCATATATTTTTTATAATTTCATTAATTGTGCTATGTGCTTTAAATATTTCTATTTAGCTTCCATTTATTTTTATTTCAGTTTTTTTTTATATATTTCAGCTTTCAGTTTTGTTTTTTTTTAAATTAATAATATATTTGTGTCTTTGTGATAATGGAATTATTATTATTTTTTATTTTATTTAATTTTTTTATTTAATATTTAATAAAGTTTAAGCTTTTAATCTAATATTTATATTTATATTTTATTTCAGCTTTAATTAAATTAATAAAAATAATTAAATAATAAATTAAATAATAATAATTATAATTAAATAATAATAATAAAAATTAATTCTAGTATTAGTTAACAATAATAACACTGCAGGTGAACTGAGAAAATTTACCAGTCATGAAATGGTTGTTGATTTATTTTTAATAAATTATATATTTTTTGTCTTTGTGATAATGGAATTATTTGGCTGTTTTATATTTTATTTAATTTTATATTTTTATTTAATATTTAATAAATTGTAACTTTTTCCATCTAATGTTTTATTTGATTTTATTTCAGATTTATTTCAAATAACAAAAATAATTTTAAATATTTCTAGTAATAATTAACAATAATAACACTACAGGTAAATTGAGAAAAATTTACCAGTTTTATTTATTATTATATTTTGTATAAGAATATATATATATTTATAATTAAAATGAATACATTTTCGATATAAATTAAATTATATATGTTTGACTTTGTGGTAAATAAATAATTTGGTTGTTTTATATTTTATTTAATTTAATATATTTTTATTTAATATTTAATAAACTGTATACAACTAATATAACTAATATTATATTTTATTTTATTTATTTGTTGCAAATAACCAAAATGATTTTAGTTCTAGATTTATTTAACAATAACAATACTAACGGTAAACTGAGAAAATATACCAGTTAAATGGTACGTTTTATTTATTTATTTTTAAAAATATTTTATAATAATAAATAATAAAAATAAATAAATTAAATTATATATTTTTGCCTTTGTGATAATAAAATAATAATATTTTATTTTAATTAATATGTTCTATTTAATATTATAACTATACTCATGTATATTTGAAGAGGCGCATTTATCTGTCACTCAGTCTCAATACAAATTTAAAAAGAAACAAAAACAGCATTTTGTCTGATATAGTGAGTTTTCTGAGCAGATCTGAATGTGACGGTGGTGTTGTCCACTGCGAGCAGGATATGATGTCATCCTGTGTAGAGGAAGTAAAGTCAGGCAAATGGGATTTTAATGGAAAATGGCCCAATCTAGAGGCCCGTCTGCACCTGAACACCAGACGCTCGTCCAGAGCCGACACGCATAAATAATCAAGTTTCTGCTAATTGCTTCAACAAGGGATGTTAGCACAAAAATCAGCTGATCTGACTGAATGTGGTTCGAATAACTCATTAATTCCACAGTACTCGCTGATTGAATAATAAATCAGAGCACTAACTGAAGAGGCTATACATAAGAGGACGAGGGTCTCAAATCCTGCTGGGAAGTCGCTAGTTATGAGTTTGTAAGTCATAATTACAGAGGTGGAATAAACAAGATCATGATCCTGTGAGGCCGCGGGCACCAGATGATGTCTAAATAACAAGAAATTACCCTGCAATATGAGAAATAAAGGCAGAATTAACATAAATAAAGCCACGGAGTTGCAATTTGCAAAATAAATGTTTACAAGAATGAAAACAAATACATTTCAAAACATCTCAGCTGCAAGAAAGTGTTCAGTTCGTTCGTTTCCAAGACAGAAACACTCATTTCAGTGTATTTAATATAAAATATTATATTAATAAGATATGTATAATATAGAATATACATATATATATATCCCTCCAAACCTGTACTCTGTTATCGAACAGAAATGCAATTTTCTTTTTGTTTTACAGAGAAAAAATAACGTCATACAGGTTTGCAACAATATGAGGGCCAATAAATAGTGACAGAATTTTCATTTCTGTGTGAAATATTCTTTTAATAAAGTCTTTTATGAGGGATTTTTACAAGGCAGTACTTTCACTCGCCTAATAAACTGCATTTATGAACTGATTTTGAATGTAAATTATATTTTTCCTAGAATCACGGGAGAAGTGAATTTTAACACCCAAGCAAACAAATAAAAAGGACACATTATTTGGCTCATTTAAGCTTTTCTAAATCAGGCCTACATGTACTTCGGCAGCTCTGAACGACGAGCGGTTCTGTCGTAAAACTCTTGGCTAAAACGGGCCATTAGAGCAGAAGATAAAAGGCTTTTCCACCTGCCTGCGCAGTAAATCACGAGGATTTCAGCTGTCCGGAGGCCACCAAGGAAGACTCACCTCGGGACGAGCGGAAGTGCTTGCTGGGGGCCGTGAACCCGCGGGTGCCGTGAACGTTGACCGCCGCCACACGGAACTGGTACCACCTGCTCGGCCTGACGTCGCTCAACAGGACACGCTCTTCAGCAATCTGAGGGTCACAAAGAGTAAAAGGTCACGGCCTGAGGTCGCGGGGTCACGTACATGTGCCTCGGAATATGAGTTTGGAATCTGATCTATTTTAAAAGATGAAAGAGAATGAGATTAAAGGTTGAGACTGGAGAGACTTTATTTAAAGTTCTGTCTTGTTTTCCAGCACAAATATCTAAACATTCTTAAATCAAGATACATTTACTGGAGAAGAGAAATGACTGAAGAATTATCAAAATTAAGTGAGTATTTGCTTAAAAAAAGAAAAAAAAATTAAACAATTATGAACTAATAAAGCATCTCTACAGAAGACAATAGTGTCATTATTCAGCTCAGTTCCATAATTGTCGACGTTGCAGTCTATTATGAAATAAATTCAATTTCACACCACAAACTCTCCTCCTGCTATAGTAGCCACGCCCCAAACTCTCTGTCTGCTACAGTAGCCACGCCCCAAACTCTGTCTGCTACAGTAGCCACGCCCCAAACTCTCTGTCTGCTACAGTAGCCACGCCCCAAACTCTGTCTGCTACAGTAGCCACGCCCCAAACTCTGTCTGCTGCAGTAGCCACACCCCAAACTCTGTCTGCTACAGTAGCCACACCCCAAACTCTGTCTGCTGCAGTAGCCACGCCCCAAACTCTGTCTGCTGCAGTAGCCACACCCCAAACTCTGTCTGCTACAGTAGCCACACCCCAAACTCTGTCTGCTACAGTAGCCACGCCCCAAACTCTGTCTGCTACAGTAGCCACGCCCCAAACTCTCTGTCTGCTACAGTAGCCACGCCCCAAACTCTGTCTGCTACAGTAGCCACACCCCAAACTGTCCATCTGCTACAGTAGCCACGCCCCAAACTCTGTCTGCTACAGTAGCCACACCCCAAACTATCCGCCTGCTACAGTAGCCACACCCCAAACTCTGTCTGCTACAGTAGCCACACCCCAAACTATCCGCCTGCTACAGTAGCCACACCCCAAACTCTGTCTGCTACAGTAGCCACACCCCAAACTGTCCGCCTGCTACAGTAGCCACTCCCCAAACTCTGTCTGCTACAGTAGCCACACCCCAAACTATCCGCCTGCTACAGTAGCCACACCCCAAACTCTGTCTGCTACAGTAGCCACACCCCAAACTATCCGCCTGCTACAGTAGCCACGCCCCAAACTCTGTCTGCTACAGTAGCCACACCCCAAACTGTCCATCTGCTACAGTAGCCACTCCCCAAACTCTGTCTGCTACAGTAGCCACACCCCAAACTGTCCATCTGCTACAGTAGCCACGCCCCAAACTCTTTCTGCTATAGTAGCCATGCCCCAAACTCGTTCTGCTACACTAGCCACGCCCAAACTCGGTCTGCTACAATAGCCACGGCCAAACTCTCCGCCTGCTACAGTAGCCACGCCCCAAACTCTCTGTCTGCTACAGTAGCCACACCCCAAACTCTGTCTGCTACAGTAGCCACGCCCCAAACTCTGTCTGCTACAGTAGCCACACCCCAAACTCTGTCTGCTACAGTAGCCACGCCCCAAACTCTGTCTGCTACAGTAGCCACACCCCAAACTCTGTCTGCTACAGTAGCCACACCCCAAACTCTGTCTGCTACAGTAGCCACACCCCAAACTGTCCATCTGCTACAGTAGCCACACCCCAAACTCTGTCTGCTACAGTAGCCACACCCCAAACTGTCCATCTGCTACAGTAGCCACGCCCCAAACTCTGTCTGCTACAGTAGCCACACCCCAAACTGTCCATCTGCTACAGTAGCCACGCCCCAAACTCTTTCTGCTATAGTAGCCACGCCCCAAACTCGTTCTGCTACAATAGCCACGGCCAAACTCTCCGCCTGCTACAGTAGCCACACCCCAAACTCTCCACCTGCTACAGTAGCCACACCCCAAACAAACCTGCTACACTAGCCACGTCCCAAACTCTCTGCCTGCTACAGTAGCCACACCCCAAACTCTGTCTGCTACAGTAGCCACGCCCCAAACTCTGTCTGCTACAGTAGCCACACCCCAAACTGTCCATCTGCTACAGTAGCCACGCCCCAAACTCTTTCTGCTATAGTAGCCATGCCCCAAACTCGTTCTGCTACACTAGCCACGCCCAAACTCGGTCTGCTACAATAGCCACGGCCAAACTCTCCGCCTGCTACAGTAGCCACGCCCCAAACTCTCTGTCTGCTACAGTAGCCACACCCCAAACTCTGTCTGCTACAGTAGCCACACCCCAAACTCTGTCTGCTACAGTAGCCACGCCCCAAACTCTGTCTGCTACAGTAGCCACGCCCCAAACTCTGTCTGCTACAGTAGCCACACCCCAAACTCTGTCTGCTACAGTAGCCACACCCCAAACTGTCCATCTGCTACAGTAGCCACACCCCAAACTCTGTCTGCTACAGTAGCCACACCCCAAACTGTCCATCTGCTACAGTAGCCACGCCCCAAACTCTGTCTGCTACAGTAGCCACACCCCAAACTGTCCATCTGCTACAGTAGCCACGCCCCAAACTCTTTCTGCTATAGTAGCCACGCCCCAAACTCGTTCTGCTACAATAGCCACGGCCAAACTCTCCGCCTGCTACAGTAGCCACACCCCAAACAAACCTGCTACACTAGCCACGTCCCAAACTCTCTGCCTGCTACAGTAGCCACACCCCAAACTCTGTCTGCTACAGTAGCCACGCCCCAAACTCTGTCTGCTACAGTAGCCACGCCTCAAACTCTGTCTGCTACAGTAGCCACACCCCAAACTGTCCATCTGCTACAGTAGCCACGCCCCAAACTCTTACTGCTACAGTAGCCACGCCTCAAACTCTGTCTGCTACAGTAGCCACGCCCCAAACTCTCAGCCTGGTACAGTAGCCACGCCCCAAACTCGGTCTGCCACAGTAGCCACGCCCCAAACTCTCAGCCTGGTACAGTAGCCACGCCCCAAACTCGGTCTGCCACAGTAGCCACACCCCAAACTCCCCATCAGTAGCCACGCCCCAAACCCCCCCATCTGCTACAGTAGCCACGCCCCAAATTCCCTGTCAGTAGCCACGCCCCAAACTGCAGTTGCATGACTGACATGTAAGAGGTAAAAGAACAGACCTGGGCGACATCCTGCCACTGGGTGGCGTCGTCTTCACTGGGGTGGATGCCGAAGTTCCAGCGCCTCTGAAGCACGTAAAGCACGGGTTCTACGGAGACGTTGAACCGCGACGACCAGCGAACTTCGAGTTGTCCTGACGGCTGCTCCGAAAACACCAGCTCCTTCCGCGGCTTCAGAGGAGATCCTGTGAGAGCCAAAGACAGACAATTACACATAATATCACCTGAAAATACTATACACGAGTGCTGATTGAGACGCCCATTTACAATAAAAAGACCAAATAAATAATCCAATCTTTCATTTGTAAAGTATTTCATTCACAGGGTTAGACAAAAATAGACATTATCGCATGATTATTTAAAATATACAATTGTTTAATTGAATGTGCAATAGTTAAAAATAACTCATGATAAATGATGATATAATGTGATGCTCTCATAACTGCACTGAACCTCCCGTCTGCTGCTGACTTTAACCCTCAAAGACATTTGAAAGTCTTCCATATGTAATAAATTAAAGATTTATTAAGTACAAAGCTTTGAGAAGGAGAAAATGTTCTGCTCCGTGTCTTTCCTCGATTCGTTACAGCTGTGATGGAGCGCTGCTGATTGAGCAGCAGACATGAAGGACTTCATGAAGCTCAAAGATCTTCCACACGTCTCCATAAATCAGCTGAGCTCTGGTGAACGTGTGTCTCTTGAGACGACGTTTCCATCGGAGAACAGCGCAGGAGATGAGGACATACTTCACTACATTCAATTAAAAAAAAATTCAATTTCAATTTTAACTTTTTTTTTTTTTTCTGTTTTTGTAATTTATATTAGTTTCTTTTAAATAATACTTATTAAGATTAATTTTTGGCTTTAGTTTTTATTTATTAGCACTGGTGGCATCTTAATAGCAATAAAACGTAATTCTCAACATCTTGACTGCATTACAATCAGGATGGCGAATACAACATGAATGAACATTTTCAGAGTGGATGAAGAAGTTCAAGGGCTGAAAATATGACGGCAGCAGTGGTGTTGAAGGCCACAAGTCGAACAGCAGCTGTACTGCATTGTGCTGCGGTTTCACAGCTCCAGCACGTGTGTGACGTCTGATCCAAACCCCAGCGCTCCAGTAAAACCCCACAGCGATCCGCGACTAACCGCTTCTGCCACACATTCACACACTCGCTCCGGCTGAGATTCATCCCGTAATCACACATGAACCTCCACAGGTGCACGCCATCTCCTCCACAACACACAGCGATGCAACCCGTCTTATCGCTGTGAAGTATTTCTGCTGCTCGCGACGGCAAGGTCATGGGTTCGATTCCCAGGCAATGCATGGACTAAAGAAATGCAGACCTTGTCAGCCAGATGCATGAATGCAAACGTAAATGCTATCCTCAAAAATAAAAAAATTATTCTTTTTTTTTTTTTTTGTCAAATAACAAGAGGAGACAAAATATTTTTTAATAAGCCTCTACAAGCTCTCCTGCTTGAGGTTGCCAGATGTCAAGATTTTAAATCCCTCAATCAGTACTTAATCTTTGTAATCTGGCAAGCATGCGCACATGCTCCCTCTACACTGCGGAAGACGCGCCGATGATGAACAAAGTAAAAAGTAAGCTGGAGTTCAGCGATCGCTATTTGAGAGATTCTGCTAGTGTCATTCAGCTGCGACTAAATCTGCCATCAAACCTTCAGTGATGAACCGTCATAAATCCAAACATGCATTATTTAACATGTTGCTAGCATGATTTATCACATTGCTAACATGATTTAGCATTCTGCTAGCATGTTTCTAGAATGATTTAAAATGTTGCTAAAATGATTTAATACAATGTTAGTATGTTTCTAACATTAGTTTAGTTTAGCATGTTGTTAACATGATTTAACACATTGCTAGAATGTTTTAACATGTTGCTAGCATGATTTATCACATTGTTAGCATGTTTTTTTAACATGATTTATCACATTGATAGCATGTTTTAACATGTTGCTAGCATGATTTATCATATTGTTAGCATGTTTTTTTAACATGATTTATCACATTGATAGCATGTTTTAACATGTTGCTAGCATGATTTATCAGATTGCTAACATGATTTAGCATTCTGCTAGCATGTTTCTAGAATGATTTAAAATGTTGCTAAAATGATTTAATACGATGCTAGTATGTTTCTAACATTAGTTTAGTTTAGCATGTTGTTAACATGATTTGGTACATTGCTAGAATGTTTTAACATGTTTGCTAGCATGATTTATCACATTGTTAGCATGTTTTTTTAACATGATTTATCACATTGATAGCATGTTTTAACATGTTGCTAGCATGATTTATCAGATTGGTAACATGATTTAGCATTCTGTAAGCATGTTTCTAGAATGATTTAAAATGTTGCTAAAATGATTTAATACAATGTTAGTATGTTTCTAACATGATTAGTTTAGTTTAACATGTTGTTAACATGATTTGGTACACTGCTAGAATGTTTTAACATGTTGCTAGCATTATTTATCACATTGTTAGCATTTTTTGAACATGATTTAACACATTGCTAGAATGTTTTAACATGTTGCTAGCATGATTTATCACATTGCTAACATGATTTAGCATTCTGTTAGCATGTTTCTAGAATGATTTAAAATGTTGCTAAAATGATTTAATACAATGTTAGTATGTTTCTAACATGATTAGTTTAGTTTAGCATTTTGTTACCATGATTTGGTACACTGCTAGAATGTTTTAACATGTTACTAGCATGATTTATCACATTGTTAGCATGTTTTTTAACATGATTTAACACACTGATAGCATGTTTTAACATGTTGCTAGCATGATTTTGCCTGTTGCTAGAATGTTTTAACATGTTGCTATCATGATTTAACATGTTTCTAGTATGTTTTAACACACTGCTAGCATGTTTCTGCATGTTGATAGCATGACTTAACACGTTGCTGCCATTGTTTCTGCATGTTGCTAGATTTATCTCACGCTTTTAACATGCTGATTTAAAACGCTGCTAGCATGATTTAGGCTAGCATGTTTTAACACATTGCTAGCATGTTTCTGCATGTTGATAGCACAATTTAACACGTTGATAACATGATTTAGCACATTGCTAGCATTTTTTAACACACTTCTAGCATTTTTTAACACATTGCTAGCATGTTTCAGCATTTTGATAACACGATCTAGCACGTTGCTAGCATGATTTAGCACGTTGCTAGCAGCATGTTTTAACACATTGCTAGCATGTTTCTGTATGTTGATAACATGATTTAGCACATTGCTAGCATGATTGATCATGTTGCTAGCATGATTTATCATGTTGTTGACATGTTTTAACATGTTGTTAGCATGATTTAGGCTAGCATGTTTTAGCACATTGTTAACATGTTATCAACATGGAGAAACATGATTTTACATGCTGTTAGCATGATTTAACACATTGCTAGAATGATTTAACATTTTGCCAGCATGTTTCTGCATATTGCTAGCATGATTAACACGGTGCTAACTTGATTTAGGCTAGCATGATTTAGTATTTGTTGCTAGCATGTTTTAGCATGTTTGCTAACGTTTCTGTATGTTGATAGCATGATTTAGCACATTGCAAGCATGATTTAGCACATTGCTAGCATGATTTAACACTGCTAACATGTTTTAGCATGCTGCTAGCATGATTTATGCTAGCATGTTTTAGCACGTTTCTAGCATGTTTCTGCATGTTGATAATGATTTAACACATTGCTAGCATGTTTTAACACGTTTCTAGCATGTTTCTGTATGCTGATAACACGATTTAGCACATTGCTAGCATGTTTTAGCAAGTTTCTAGCATGTTTCTGCATGTTGATAACACGATTTAGCACATTGCTAGCATGTTTTAGCACGTTTCTAGCATGTTTCTGCATGTAGACAGCATGATTTTTTAGCACGTTGCAAGCATTTTTTAGCACATTGCTATCATGATTTATCACATTGCTAGCATGTTTCTGCATTTTGCTAGCATGTTTTAGCACGTTTCTAGCATGATTTAACACGCTGTTGGATGGATAGATGTTAAATACTCAGCAAGAGTTCGAGTTTTAAAGTTCTGACCCCCGCAATGACAGTCAATCTTTCATAGATTTGATCGGCAGGTTACTAAAGCAGTAAGTCAGATCAGTCTGAAGGTCTGAGCCAAGTTTAGTGGTCATAGCTAGAACAGTTTGGGTCACAATAATTTTAGAATTTTGTTCTCAGAAGCAGCAGTGGCTTAAATAGTAGATCAGTGTGTTGGCTTTGTCAACCCAACATAAATGCAGCGGCAGTGTTTTTGAAGCCGGACCGAATAAGAAGCGTTACGTCACGCGTCAGATGCAGTGGACGGACCTCACAGGGCGTCAGGGACGAAACCTCAGCGCTCATCCGTCCGTCGGAGACTAAAGGAACCGCTCTGTCTCTGGGTCAGAGAGACACGCAAGGTTACAGTCGGCCACCTGCAGCAACATCTGAGAGCGATCTACAGCACTAGAAACAGTCACTGCTCAATTGAGCCTGTTAATGGTTTCCAGCATCTTCTATCCGGGCCTCACCAGGGCGATGACACAGAGAGAAACAATTACGCTTCTGACACAAACGAATCATGTTGATTGGGTTTGGATTTCAATAAAAGGCTTTATGGCTTTCTGCAAATGAGGGGGAACCAGTAAATCTGACATTAATAAGGATTGTGCAAGACAAACCGTAAAGATTCCTTCGCTTGCCTGGAGAAACGAAGAGAGCAGACACTTTCAGAGGTCATGTTTCGGCTCATTCTGTGAGTATGAATAACGCCGTGGTTTTATCATCTGACGCAAACAAATTTGCATATGAGCAATTATAAACTTAAATAGAAAAATCTTTCTACAACTTTAAAAATCTTCGAGCTAATCATGACTTTATACACGCTACTGATTAAAGGTTTGGGATAATTAGATTTTTTTTTGAAAGAGTCTCTTCTACGGAGCCCAGCACATGACATGCAAGAAAAAAATAAATTGTGCACACGATTTACTAAAACGTGCTCATGATTTACTATTTCGTTCCCGCGATTAACTAAATCGTGCGCTCGATTTACTATTTCGTTCCCTCGATTTACTAAATTGTGCACATGATTTACTATTTCGTTCCCTCGATTAACTAAATCGTGCGCTCGATTTACTATTTCGTTCCCTCAATTTACTAAAATGTGGTCATGATTTACTATTTCGTTCCCTCGATTAACTAAATTGTGCGCTCCATTTACTATTTCGTTCCCTCGATTTACTAAAACGATCGCACAATCTACTATTTCGTTCCCTCGATTAACTAAAATGTGGTCATGATTTACTATTTCGTTCCCTCGATTAACTCAAATGTGGTCATGATTTACTATTTCGTTCCATCGATTTACTAAAATGTGGTCATGATTTACTATTTCGTTCCCTCGATTAACTAAAATGTGGTCATGATTTACTATTTCGTTCCCTCGATTTACTAAAATGTGGTCATGATTTACTATTTCGTTCCCTCGATTTACTAAAATGTGGTCATGATTTACTATTTCGTTCCCTCGAATAACTAAAATGTGGTCATGATTTACTATTTCGTTCCCTCGATTTACTAAAATGTGGTCATGATTTACTATTTCGTTCCCTCGATTTACTAAAACAAGAGCACAATCTATTATTTCGTTCCCTCGATTAACTAAATTGTGGTCATGATTTACTATTTCGTTCCCTCGATTTACTAAAACGATCGCACAATCTACTATTTCGTTCCCTCGATTAACTAAAATGTGGTCATGATTTACTATTTTGTTCCCGCGATTAACTAAAACGATCGCACAATCTACTATTTCGTTCCCTCGATTAACTAAATTGTGCGCTCGATTTACTATTTCGTTCCCTCGATTACTAAAACGATCACACAATCTACTATTTCGTTCCCTCGATTAACTAAAATGTGGTCATGATTTACTATTTCGTTCCCTCGATTAACTAAAATGTGGTCATGATTTACTATTTCGTTCCCTCGATTTACTAAAACGATCACACAATCTACTATTTCGTTCCCTCGATTAACTAAAATGTGGTCATGATTTACTATTTCGTTCCCTCGATTTACTAAAATGTGGTCATGATTTACTATTTCGTTCCCTCGATTTACTAAAATGTGGTCATGATTTACTATTTCGTTCCCTCGATTTACTAAAACGATCGCTCGATTTACTATTTCGTTCCCTCGATTTACTAAAATGTGGTCATGATTTACTATTTCGTTCCCTCGATTTACTAAATGTGGTCATGATTTACTATTTCGTTCCCTCGATTTACTAAAATGTGGTCATGATTTACTATTTCGTTCCCTCGATTAACTAAAATGTGGTCATGATTTACTATTTCGTTCCCTCGATTTACTAAAATGTGGTCATGATTTACTATTTCGTTCCCTCGATTTACTAAAATGTGGTCATGATTTACTATTTCGTTCCCTCGATTTACTAAATTGTGCACATGATTTACTATTTCGTTCCCTCGATTAACTAAATCGTGCGCTCGATTTACTATTCGTTCCCTCAATTTACTAAAATGTGGTCATGATTTACTATTTCGTTCCCTCGATTTACTAAAATGTGGTCATGATTTACTATTTCGTTCCCTCGATTTACTAAAACGATCGCTCGATTTACTATTTCGTTCCCTCGATTTACTAAAATGTGGTCATGATTTACTATTTCGTTCCCTCGATTTACTAAAATGTGGTCATGATTTACTATTTCGTTCCCTCGATTTACTAAAATGTGGTCATGATTTACTATTTCGTTCCCTCGATTAACTAAAATGTGGTCATGATTTACTATTTCGTTCCCTCGATTTACTAAAATGTGGTCATGATTTACTATTTCGTTCCCTCGATTTACTAAAATGTGGTCATGATTTACTATTTCGTTCCCTCGATTTACTAAAATGTGGTCATGATTTACTATTTCGTTCCCTCGATTTACTAAAATGTGGTCATGATTTACTATTTCGTTCCCTCGATTTACTAAAATGTGGTCATGATTTACTATTTCGTTCCCTCAATTTACTAAAATGTGGTCATGATTTACTATTTCGTTCCCTCGATTTACTAAATTGTGCACATGATTTACTATTTCGTTCCCTCGATTAACTAAATCGTGCGCTCGATTTACTATTTCGTTCCCTCGATTTACTAAAATGTGGTCATGATTTACTATTTCGTTCCCTCGATTTACTAAAATGTGGTCATGATTTACTATTTCGTTCCCTCGATTTACTAAATTGTGCACATGATTTACTATTTCGTTCCCTCGATTAACTAAATCGTGCGCTCGATTTACTATTTCGTTCCCTCAATTTACTAAAATGTGGTCATGATTTACTATTTCGTTCCCTCGATTAACTAAATTGTGCGCTCCATTTACTATTCGTTCCCTCGATTTACTAAAACGATCGCACAATCTACTATTTCGTTCCCTCGATTAACTAAAATGTGGTCATGATTTACTATTTCGTTCCCTCGATTAACTCAAATGTGGTCATGATTTACTATTTCGTTCCATCGATTTACTAAAATGTGGTCATGATTTACTATTTCGTTCCCTCGATTAACTAAAATGTGGTCATGATTTACTATTTCGTTCCCTCGATTTACTAAAATGTGGTCATGATTTACTATTTCGTTCCCTCGATTTACTAAAATGTGGTCATGATTTACTATTTCGTTCCCTCGATTAACTAAAATGTGGTCATGATTTACTATTTCGTTCCCTCGATTACTAAAATGTGGTCATGATTTACTATTTCGTTCCCTCGATTTACTAAAACAAGAGCACAATCTATTATTTCGTTCCCTCGATTAACTAAAATGTGGTCATGATTTACTATTTCGTTCCCTCGATTTACTAAAACGATCGCACAATCTACTATTTCGTTCCCTCGATTACTAAAATGTGGTCATGATTTACTATTTCGTTCCCGCGATTAACTAAAACGATCGCACAATCTACTATTTCGTTCCCTCGATTAACTAAATTGTGCGCTCGATTTACTATTTCGTTCCCTCGATTTACTAAAACGATCACACAATCTACTATTTCGTTCCCTCGATTAACTAAAATGTGGTCATGATTTACTATTTCGTTCCCTCGATTAACTAGAAAATAAAATGTGGTCATGATTTACTATTTCGTTCCCTCGATTTACTAAAACGATCACACAATCTACTATTTCGTTCCCTCGATTAACTAAAATGTGGTCATGATTTACTATTTCGTTCCCTCGATTAACTAAAATGTGGTCATGATTTACTATTTCGTTCCCTCGATTTACTAAAACATGTGGTCATGAATTTACTATTTCGTTCCCTCGATTTAACTAAAATGTGGTCATGATTTACTATTTCGTTCCCTCGATTTACTAAAACGATCGCTCGATTTACTATTTCGTTCCCTCGATTTACTAAAATGTGGTCATGATTTACTATTTCGTTCCCTCGATTTACTAAAATGTGGTCATGATTTACTATTTCGTTCCCTCGATTTACTAAAACAAGAGCACAATCTACTATTTCGTTCCCTCGATTTACTAAAACGATCGCACAATCTACTATTTTGTTCCCTCGATTTACTAAAACGATCGCACAATCTACTATTTCGTTCCCTCGATTAACTAAAATGTGGTCATGATTTACTATTTCGTTCCCTCGATTTACTAAAACGATCGCACAATCTACTATTTCGTTCCCTCGATTTACTAAAACGATCGCACAATCTACTATTTCGTTCCCTCGATTTACTAAAACGATCGCACAATCTACTATTTTGTTCCCTCGATTAACTAAAATGTGGTCATGATTTACTATTTCGTTCCCTCGATTTACTAAAACAAGAGCACAATCTACTATTTCGTTCCCTCGATTAACTAAAATGTGGTCATGATTTACTATTTCGTTCCCTCGATTTACTAAAACAAGAGCACAATCTACTATTTCGTTCCCTCGATTAACTAAAATGTGGTCATGATTTACTATTTCGTTCCCTCGATTTACTAAAACGATCGCACAATCTACTATTTCGTTCCCTCGATTAACTAAGTCGTGCGCTCGATTTACTATTTCGTTCCCTCGATTTACTAAAACGATCGCACAATCTACTATTTTGTTCCCTCGATTAACTAAAATGTGGCCATGATTTACTATTTCGTTCCCTCGATTTACTAAAACGATCGCACAATCTACTATTTTGTTCCCTCGATTAACTAAAATGTGGTCATGATTTACTATTTCGTTCCCTCGATTTACTAAAACGTGTGCACTATTTACTATTTCGTTCCCTCGATTTACTATAAAGTGCGCATGATCCATGGCTCATGCTGATTCAATTGCACCCCATGGCATCATTTCCATCATTAAAATTTTTCCACCATTTTGAATTTTCTGAAAAACCTACTTTTTTGAACTCCTCCTAGAGCGTTACGTCCAATTTGCATAAAATTTGGTATGTAGTATCTACTCACACTCCAGGCAAAAAGTTATTAAAAGTAAATTTTTGATCGGCCAATCCGTTCTCATATAGCGTGTCAACTAATTTGACGGCAAACACACAAAAATGGATTTGATGTAGTATCTTCGCAATGATTTGGTGTATTGACACCAAACTTGGTATATGTCATTACAGGCATGACTTGGGGGTACATGCACAGTATCGTCACAGCGTCACCTACTGGTTCCGAGATAGAAAAAACAGCTATTTTTGCTTAAAACTTTTGAATGCCTTCTCCTAATGGTCTCTTTAGATGCCTTGAGGCATGCCAAGTTGAACAATATCCAATTTTCTTTGGTCCGCCATTTTGGGCGTCGGCCATTTTGAATTTTGTCATAAAATGCTGTGTTTTACAAATGAACATATAGTTACGAAACTCTGTATGATTCAATGAGGCTATGTTCTTAGAGGACCTGTAAAGTTTTAGGTCAGCGCCCCCTAGTGGTCAATAAATATAATGAAATTCATGAAAATGCTTATAACATAAGAAAAATTAGACATATTGTCATTTAACTTAGATCATTAGATTTGTTGGCTTATATCGAGTCCTACGATATCAAATTTGCCATATTCTACCATACTTAATGTCCGCCATATTAAATTTTATTCAAAACCTACTTTTTCAAAAGTTATTAAAATATTTTTGACAGACCCAACCGTTGTTTTATACTGCGTCAACAAATTTGACTGTCATTCTGCTTTGAGTTTCGTCAAAGCGCCACCTACTGGCGCTGTGACCTTTAACCTTTAACCTTTTAGCCACTAACCTGGGTTGATGATGGTGCTGAGAAAGAGTTTGTACCTTTATAGAGGTTCTTCGGGACCTGGCAAGTGTGTCCGCATCCATTGGGACAGCATTTCTTTACAGTCGTGCACTCGGCGTCCGTCTCACAGCTCTCCACGCAGGCCGCTGCGAATCCGCTGGCGCGCTCCGGTGCCGGACAGTCGCCCTGTTTCAGCGTCTCCACGGAGCGCAGGAACTCGCAGCTCGTGAGGCACTCATAGTGCTTCTTTGGAAAGTGAGTCTGAAATCAGAAGCAGAACAGCATGATTAAAACGAACTGCTAGTCACTGTACGGACGCCAGCTTTAACAGTTTAGGGTGGTTAGCGCAGGGGAAATGTCTTGTTTACACAGCGCCGTGTGACTCATTTGACGAGGGAGGGCGTTTGAGAAGGAAAGAGCCATTAAGAGTTTCCATCGCTGCAGCGACGTACCTCACACAAGTCCTGACACTGGTTCTCCTTCAGGTCCCATGATGCCCTGCACGGCTCCAGACACTGGAAGAGAGAAACAAAGAGGAGAAGGAGCGTCAGATTATCACATCCCGGAGAAACAAGGAAAATCAGAGAAATTAAAAAGAGCCTGAATCTCAAACGCGGACCAGCGTTTTTCAGACTTGGAACCGTAGAGGGTTTGTGAGGTGATGAAACACTGAAGCTAATAATTAATTAATTAATTAAAATGTAAAAATAAATACATTTAAAATAAAAATAAAATAATGAAAATCAATAATAAAAATCAATAAAAACATAATGAAATCTAAATAAAACTACTATTTAAAATAATTCATAAAAATATAAAATTAAACAAATTATTTAAAAAAACAATCAAAATAAAACACTTTCTAATGATTAACAAAATCATAAAAAATGCAAAATTAAAATTTTAAAATAAATAGAAATCAGAATAAAACACTTACTAATAATTAAATGATAAAAAAGTACATTTAGACGATTTTACAATAAAATCAATAAAATAAAATGATTACAAATTATTGATTAAATCATAAAAAATATAAAATTAAGCAAATCATTTAAAAATAAAAACAATAAAAATCACTAATGATCAATTAAATCATAAAAATGTAAAATTAAAATACATTTTAAAATGAAAAGAAATCAAAATAAAACAATTAAATAATAAAAAAGTGAATTTAAATAAATAATCCATGCAATCAAAATAAAAAGATCATAAAAATGTAAAATTAAGCAAATTATTTTTTGAAACAAAAATAATAAAAATAAATCACTTACTAATAATTAAATCATAAAAATACAAAACTAACATAAATACATTTCAAAATAAAAGAAATCAAAATAAAACGCATACCAAGAATTAAATAAAAAATAAATGTAAACAAATAATTTTACTATAAAAACAATAAAATAAATCAGTTACTAACGATTCATTAAATCATAAAAAAATATTAAATTAAAAAATAGTTTAAAAATGAAAACAAAAAAAACTCACTAATGATCAATTGAATCATACAAATGCAAAATGAAAAGAAATCAAAATAAAACACTTACTAATTAAATAATAAAGTAAGTTTAAACAAATAATTAATGCAATCAAAATAAACACTAATAATTAAATTAGATCATAAAAATATAAAATAAAAAAAGAATGATTTTAAAATAAAAAATAACATACTAATAATTAAATAACTAATAAAATATTTTTTTGAATTGAAGTCAATCAAAATAAAACAATGATAATGATTTAGATAATAAAAATATATCTAAAATAATCAGAATCATACGAGTTCAGATTATAATTCATGTTCAACAGTGTCTAACAGGAGGAATCACTCGTTCATCCAGTGATTGTGTGTCAGAATCCCTCAGCAGATGTTGCTGATGGGAAATCATTCCTCATGCACTTGTAAATCCGAGAGAGACGTCCATCAGAGCCGCAGCAGCGCTGGGTCCGACCCAAACCACACGAGCAGCGCCAACCCAAAGAGCTCAGAGCGCTTCAGCTTCAATCTGCTCACCGATCACTGACGCTTTCTCTCTTTATGCCTCACAGTTCTGACTTCAAACATCTAAATAGTGAGATATACATTTAGAATTGCACAGAAAAGCCAGAAATAAGCGGAAATAAGCAAAACAGACGCGTGCAAAACATCAACCAGCATAACCAGTGCAAACACAGCTTCAAATCCATCATATCGACTCGTCCTCATCTCTGAAACGCATTGAAAAACAAAGTGATATTGTGAGAAGTGAGTAAGTGCAGGGTTTTAATTAACTCATTAGCGGCGCTGTCGTTATTCTGCGATTGGCAGGCAAACGTTTATCTGCTGTTAGATGGAGTGTGATCAGATTCAACATCACATCCACTCACAAACTCTCGTTACCGACTCCAGCTTTAACGACTTAACGCTGCAGTGAGCCACGGATTCACACCAGATCGTCTGTGATCACGAGTTATTACAAATAAAACCAAACTTACTTAGTCAACAAAAATGTGTTTTCTGCCAAAATAAAAGCTCTATATGGTTTAATGGAAATTAAGATAAATATTAGTATTATTCATTTTAATGTTATGCTGTAAAACAACAACAACAAAAAATTATTATTATTATATAAATGTAAAGAAAATCATAAATATTAGTATTAGTAATTTTACTGTTGTACTGTAATAAAATAAATATAATATTAATAATTATTATTATTAATATTATTAATATTATATTAAAGATAAGCCATAATTATTAGTGTTAGTAATTGTACTGCTGTGATGTAAAATAAAATTATTATTATTATATTAATTAAGAAATGAACACTGCCATAAATATTAGTAATTTGACTATTTTTCTGTTATACTGTAAAATATAATAATAATAATAATAATTATTATTATTATTATTATTATTATTAGGCCTATTATTATTATTATTATTATTATTATTATGATATTAGTAATTTTACTGTTGTACTGTAAAATATAACAATAAATAATAATAAGAAGAAGAAGAAGAAGAATTACTACTATTATTATTATTATTATTATTATTATTAATATTAATATTATAGTAGTGTTTAACAAATAAGAAATTAAGACAGCCATAAATATTAGTATTAATAATATTGTTAAAATTGTTGTACTGTAAAATAGAATAATAATAATTATTATTATTATTGTTGTTATGATTATATTTTTTCTTTAATACCAGCATTTTATCTTACAGTGAAATATTATATTTAGTTTAAAATTTTTATTTAATGATAATAATAATTATTATTATTACTATTATATTCATGTTTAAAAATGAAGAAATTAAGATAAGCCATACATATTAGTATTAGTAATTTTACTATTTTACTGTTGTCCTGTAAAATAAAATAATAATAATTATTATTATTATTATTAATACTATTTTAATGTTTACAAATGAAAGAAATTATGACAGCCATAAATGTTGATATTAGTAATTTTACTGTTGTACTGTAAAATATATTATTATTATTATTATTATAGTTTAACAATTAAGAAATTAAGACAGCCATAAACATTAGTATTAATAATGTTGTTAAAATTGTTTAAAATAGAATAATAATAATAATTATTACTATTATTATTGTTATTAGTATTATTATATTTTTTCTTAAATACCAGCATTTTATTTTACAGTGAAATATTGCAACATGTAGTTTAAAAATTTTATTTAATAATATTAATAATAATAATAATAATTATTATTATTATTATTATTATTATTGTCATATTGATATATAATGACAAAATCTTTGGCCAAATTGTGCAGCCCTACAAGCAAACCTGGAGCCTTTCAATTTTAAATCGCAATTTTTAATCAGAAAAAGTCAGATTTTTACAGACTGACTCACTAAAGAGTCGATTGAGATTGAACTGATTCATTAAAGAAAACCGATTCAAATGCAAATAGGCAAGTTCTCATTACTAGCAGAACATAAATTGATTAATGTACATTTACTATAGAAATATCCAAGATATCTTCAGGTTTTCCATGATTTACACTTTTGATCTGCACAAGATAAAAAGAAAACTCTCTCTCTCTCTTACATTCAATTAGAGTTTCTATTCCTGTTCTGGGAAGCCCCGCCCACTGTGAAATCTCATTGGATCAAATCCTGCTCCACATATAAAACATCAAATACCTTCCTATTGGCTGATTTTCTATTTGTCTAAACTCTCAAAAAACTCAATCTCCAAATAAAGCGTGTTTTTTAATTTCATACTGGCAGAAAAAGTGAATATAATGCAAGTCTTCAACAGAACATCCTGCAGCTCCAGCGAGAAATGCAGAGGTTTGTTTGTTTTAGCGGGTTGTGTTTGTCCTCTGTTGCTATGTGTCCTTTCTCTTGGACTTCTTCTGCTCGGCTAAACAGAAACAGATCATTTCATTCACCTTCATTAACATGTGGGAAGCTGAACGCTGCTTTGTGAGAGCAGAAAGAAACTGTCTGAGCGGGGTTAACGCCGACAACACCAGCGGCTGATTTCACAAAAACACAGAGAGAGATTGATGCCGCTTCACACGTAACGACAAGATCCTACAGGAAAAAACCTGGAAAAATAAATATGACACAGGCGACAGCTGAGGTAATACAAACTACAGGGAAAAGAGTGTGGAAAACGTTGCTTAGGAGTTTTTGTTGGAGTCAATGGAACGTGAGACACAAACGACACGACTGCAGAGAGAGAGAGAAGAGGATTCGTACAGTGAACGAATGAAAGAAGAAACTCTATAGAGCAGGTGTGATTACTCTACAGGGTGTGTGTGACTGAACAAACACTCAACCGCTCTTCAGATCATATGAGGACTATTACTGGGAAAAATAAAGAACAGCAGTATAAACACTAGTAAATATCAAAGCACACTGAGATCGAACTGAACAGCATTAGATCAGTAAACCATCTGAAGAGAAACACCATCTCACACAGAAAACAGTGTGTGTGTGTGTGTGTGTGTGTGTGTGTGTGTGTGTGTGTAGGCAGTCGGGACACACTTCATCTGAATGAATCAAACCTCCGAGACAGTCGACAAACACAAACACATCCGTCATCATCAGTGGAGAGGTTCACTCTGAGATGACATCACGGTGAGGGTCACGCGGGGTTAATCAGAGATACTCGTTACTGCCGGAGAGAAAGTGTTCAGAAGAAACACAAAACCAGCCTGATAATCTTAATGATGAGCCTGAGTGAACGACTGATGCTGCAGAGTTTCGTTCTTTCTTTCTTTCTTTCTTTCTTTCTTTCTTTCTTTCTTTCTTTCTTTCTTTCTTTCTTTCTTTCTTTCTTTCTCTTTCTTTCTTTCTTTCTTTCTTTCTTTCTTCCTAGTTGGGTAAACATTTAACCCAATCAGTGGGTCAAAACAACCTATCTGGTGGGTTAAAACAGCCCATTTGCTGGGTTAAAAAAACTATTCAGTGGGTTAAAACAGCCCAATCACTGGGTTAAAACAACCCAATCACTGGGTTAAAACAGCCCATTTGCTGGGTTAAAACAACCCATTCAGTGGATTAAAATCAACCCAATTGCTGGGTTAAAAAACCTATTCAGTGGGTTAAAACAACCCATTCGATGGGTTAAAACAGCCCAAACGCTGGGTTAAAAAAACCTATTGGGTGGGTTAAAACAACCCAATCGCTGGGTTAAAACAACCTATTCAGTGGATTAAAATCAACCCAGTCGCTGGGTTAAAACAACCCAATCGCTGGGTTAAAACAACCCATTCAGTGGATTAAAATCAACCCAACCGCTGGGTTAAAAAAACAGTTTGGTGGGTTAAAACAACCCAATCACTGGGTTAAAACAGCCCAAATGCTGGGTTAAAACAACCCAAACGCTGGGTTATAACAGCCCATTTGCTGGGTTAAAAAAACTATTCAGTGGGTTAAAACAACCCATTCGCTGGGTTAAAACAGCCCAAACGCTGGGTTAAAACAACCCAATCGCTGGGTTATAACAGCCCATTTGCTGGGTTAAAAAAACTATTCAGTGGGTTAAAACAACCCATTCGTGGGTTAAAACAGCCCAAACGCTGGGTTAAAACAACCCAATCACTGGGTTATAACAGCCCATTTGCTGGGTTAAAAAACCTATTCGCTGGGTTAAAACAACCCAATCACTGGGTTAAAACAGCCCATTTGCTGGGTTAAAACAACCCAATCGCTGGGTTAAAACAGCCTATTCGCTGGCTTAAAACAACCCATTCAGTGGATTAAAATCAACCCAATCGCTGGGTTAAAACAGCCCATTTGCTGGGTTAAAACAACCCATTCAGTGGATTAAAATCAACCCAATCACTGGGTTAAAACAGCCCAATCACTGGGTTAAAAATCCTATTGGGTGGGTTAAAACAACCCAATCGTTGGGTTATAACAGCCCAATTGCTGGGTTAAAAAACCTATTCAGTGGGTTAAAACAACCCAATCGCTGGGTTAAAACAGCCCAATCGCTGGGTTAAAACAACCCAATCACTGGGTTAAAAATCCTATTGGGTGGGTTAAAACAACCCAATCGTTGGGTTATAACATCCCAATTGCTGGATTTGTCCATTTTCAACCCAACTTCGGTTGTTTTTAACCCAGCATTTTTTAGAGTGAAATGTTTGGAATAGAGTTTTTTGTATTGTTTTAGGTCTCTTCTGCTCACCAAGACTGCATTTACTTGATCAAAAATACAGTAAAAAATAGTGAAATATTATTCCAGTGTAAATCAGCTGTTTTCTATGTGAATATATAGTAAAGTGTAATTTATTCCTGTGATCAAAGCTGAATTTTCAGCATCATTACTCCAGTCTTCAGTGTCACATGATCCTTCAGAAATCATTCTGATATGATGATTTGCTGCTCATATTTTAAAACAGTTCATATTTTTGTGGAAACCGTCATATATTTTATTTTTCAGGATTCTTTGATGAATAGAAAGTTCAGCATTTATAACAGAATCTTTTGTAACATTATAAATGTCTTTACTGTCACTTTGATTAATTTAAAGCATCATTGATGAATAAAAACCAACTTACTAAAAACAAAAAAAAACAAAAAAAAAACAAACAAAAAACAACAACAACAACATGAACTTATTCTATTTTCAGCAAACGTGTCCAAAGCCACAGGATCATTTCATCTTGAAGACAAAACAAAACTAAACCCTTAACATTCCCACTCAGGAGATAAAGGAGAGCTAACAAACACCACAGCGTATCAAAGACAGACGCTGTGAAATATCATTTAAATTATTGATCTAAACGCAGCGAGAAGCCGACAACAAAAGACCCCGATGCATATCCAGCCAACATAAATTATACATGCGGTCCACAATCAGATGCGCCTGCGTTATTTATGAGCCGAGGAAACGGAGCGGCCGGATCGAGCTTTGTCTGCGCTGGAATGTAATAGTGCTGCGCTTTAATACTGCATGAGGCTCCAGACGCTCGCTGACAGACGCCGTTCGGAGATAAACGCCTCTTAAATATGACCTACATCTGTGAGTGCGCACCGGACTGACTAATTATTTCTCTGTCCTTGAAGAAAAAGGCAAGGTTTGTCCATAAGCACACTATTACACTAACAGTCAAATGTGTGGAATAATCAAAATTTTTGAATGTTTTTTATTGGTTTTATTTGATCCAAAATAAAGTAAAAATTCTGAAATATTTTTACAATTTAAAGCATATGTTTTCTATTTTAATATACTTTAAAATCTAATTTATTCCTGTGATCAAAGCTGAAATTTCAGCATCATTACTCCAGTCTTCAGTGTCACATCAACATTTTTTCCACATAGTCTTCAAATACATTTAATATTTGCATTTAAAAAATCATTTGCAACCATTTAAAAGGAACTAAGTGAGGTGAAAAGTTTATCAAAAAGAAAACTTAAGCATCTAAAGCATATAAAAACAAACAGGAATCAGCTTAAAAGCTGTCATTGAGCGCTAATAAAGCGAGTGAAGATGGACCCTGTAACTCAAGCTCGATTAATCTTTCCTCTCTAAGCTCAGTTTACAAATCATGACCCGACGCCTCGACGGGACGCATCCATCAGAACAGGGTCAGATCTGAGATAACGTCCTGAAATGAAGGAGCCGCTCCGGAGGTCCCTGTCGCCGGGCGAATATCTGATTTACTGTATATGAGCGCGTCCATAACGATATTTCAGAGGTGCTGATGGAGAAACACCTGCGAGGAAAAACACCGGAGTCTGTTACATGAGGCACTCGTGGTTCTTCTCAGTCTTACACGGTCTAAAACAAACAATAAACTGCAAAAATATTCAGTTTTAATCAGTATTTTGGGCCTTTTCCAATCAAAAATATCCTTAGTTACTTGAAATGCAAAATGCTTTTTTCTTGTTTTAAGCATAAATCTAATGAAACTGAGTGAAGTTGATGGAAGACAACAACTTTACCAATCTGTGATGTCACAGAGGAAATATTACAGAAGCTGAAGCAAAAGTTGCTTTTTTATTATTAGCAATTTATTTTGATGAAATATTAGGAAAATAAACATTAAATTATGTAAACAATAGATGTCACTTGATTTTCAGCAATTTTTTTTGATGAAAGTTTAAGTAAAAAACATTAAATTATGAAAAATTATTTTAAAAAGCATATTATATGAGTTGCCTTTTGATTTTTAGCCATTTATTTTAATGAAAGATTAAGTAAAACCATTAAACTATGAAAGATTATTAAGAGAAAACATTATGTAAGTTGTAAACAAAAGTCACTATTTGATTATTAACAATTTATTTAGATGAAAAGATTAAGAGAAATTTTCTTTTTTTATTCTTAGCAATTTATTTTGATGAAACATTAAGTAAAACTAATTAAATTATGAAAGATTATTGAGAAAAAAAAACGTACGTTGTAAACAAAAGTAGCCTTTTTATTATTAGCAATATAATCATTTATTTGAATGAAAGATTAAGTAAAAAACAATAAATTATGAAAGATTATTAAGAAAAATACATTATATAAATTGTAAACAAAAGTTGCAATTTATTTAGATTAAAGATTAAGAGAAAAAATTGCTTTTTTATATTTTTAGCAATTTATTTTGGTGAAACATTAAGTAAAACCATTAAATTATGAAAGATTATTAAGAAAAAAACATTATATAAGTTGTAAACAAAAGTCGCATTTCATTACTAGCAATTTAATAATTTATTTTAATTAAAGATTTAGTAAAAATCATTAAATTATGAAAGATTATTAAGAAAAATATATGATAATACAATAAGTTTGCTTATTTTTATTTTTAGCAATTTATTTTGATGAAAAATTAAGTAAAACCAATAAATTATGAAAGAATATTATGAAAAAAACATAAGTTGTTTTTTTAACAATTTATTTAGAAGAAAGATTAAGAGAAAAATATATTATATAAATTGCCTTTTTATTTTTAGCAATTTATTTTAATGATAAATTATAATGAATAATAATATATAATAATGTATTATTATTATTATTATTATTGTTAAAAAATAATAATATAAATGATTATAATAAATAAATAATATTAAGAAAAATAATGATAACTGTATTAATAATAAAAATCAATAATAAACTATAAGATATACACAAGAACAAATATTGGTGTAGAAACATTTTTTCACTCAGATTTTGCTTGCAAATTTCACAATTACAAAAAACAGCAAGTAACAATTAAATTAAACATGAAATTTTGAAGTAGAAAGACTGAGTAACCTTTATTTACAACTTAAAACCAGGAACATGAAATAAAATCTAACTTTATTTTTGCAAGAAACAAAGATGTAGATCTTTTAAACAGTAGGTTTAGGTCATCAGGAAACAGATTAGCAGGACTAACGAAGGGTTTCGTAATGACTAATGACTTGTGCTCTGACAGACTCCAGAACTCACAGCTCCTCTTAATGCATCCTCCGCAAAGAAGGGCGAAGAAAAGATGCATCTGTCAGTAAACTCAATGCAACACGCTTCTGATCCAAATAAATGACAGCGGGAAAACACTGAGGGTTATTAATCGAGCGCCGGCACATCTGTACACTGATAAGAGAACAGGCCGCTTCCGTCCAGCGCTGTCAAACAACCGTCACTGTTTATCACTCCGAGAGGATTTTACAAGCTGCTCTGATTATGATAATCCCTCAGGACCGGGAGAAAATTAAAAATCTGAGCTGAAGGCCACGCTATCAGGACAGCTGTGAGGAACGTCATTACTGCCAAACCGCTGTTTATTTACACCAGAGTCCGACAGCGACCAAATGTAAACCTGGAAACTGATTCTGAAACATTCAGAGCAGTAAAATGAAGAAGTAGTACAAAACTGAATTATTTCCACCAAATCACATGTAGTTTGCATTAAAATTTGCATACTGCATAAAATGTAAACAGGCGACTAGATGAAAACATGGTCCAACTTTATAGTTTGATTGATTTAAAATGTCTCTACAAATGTACCTTTCAAAAGTTTGGGGTCGGTAATGTTTTTAAAAGTCTCTTCTGCTCACCGAGGCTGCATTTATTTGATCAAAAATACAGTAGAAATTCTGAAATATTATTAGAATTTAATATATCTGTTTTCCATGTGAATAAATAGTAAAGTGTAATTTATTCCTGTGATCAAAGCTGAATTTTCAGCATCATTACTCCAGTCTTCAGTGTCACATGATCCTTCAGAAATCATTCTGATATGATGATTTGCTGCTCAAGAAACATTTATGATTATTATCAATGTTGAAAACAGTCATATTTTTTGTTGAAAACTGTCATACATTTTATTTTTCAGGATTCTTTAATGAATAGAAAGTTCAAAAGAACAGCATTTATACATCACTGTAATAATATAATAAATATAGCTGCGAGCAGCAGTTATAGGGGTTCAAGCGCTTTAAGGCCTTTAAGCACATTCGTAAAATGCTATTATGTTTTCATTAGCAAGCCTGTATCAACTTAGATCAGAGATGGAAAAGACCATTTACAGTAAATGCAGGCAATTTTCCATTGGAAATATATCGTTTTTTACAACTTTTTACGAATCTCCATAAAAGTATGCATGCTTCTTTAGAATCATGTGCTGCATGTGCTCACGTAATGATCCACAGTTTTGAGTTTTCATTTAGGAGTTATAGGCTTTTAGGAAGACTTGACCATGCCTGTTTTTTAAATAACCCTGCTATAGCTATCCAAAGGCCAAAGTTCAACATTTGTTTTTGATTAACTATTGACCTAGAGAGTGCTGAGAATTGTGCCGCAGTTGAGCTAAAAACTGAGGAATGGTAAATAATCTCCAATATTTAACAAATGATTCGGTGGACAGCGGCAGTCCTAGAGGCAAAGTTGCTCAGAATGAGGAGTTCTACCATGTGGTGTGAATGTTGTGGGCGTGTGAGAAAAAGCGTGCGATACACGATCCTTTACGCATGTGAAAAACGTGAAGGCGCCCACTGTGGCCGATTTCTTTTGAATTTCTCACAGGCCTCTAGGGTCGTGAGTCAAACAGGTCCAGCGAGATTCGTTCCGATTGGTCTCCGTTAACCTTATTTGATAGCTGCTCAAAATTCATTGGCCGATGGCAGACATGTTTTTTGACATACGTCAATGTCCTCACAGACAGTCGTGGCCCCTCGGATGAAGACACTGCATGCCAATTTCCAAGTCATTTGGCCTAACGGTGAAGTAGTTATAGCCGTTTTCAGGGTTTTTTTTATGTTATAGCACCACCAAGTGGCCAATTGCAGCGTCCTTTTACACTTGACCACAGAATTCGTATTTACATAGATGTGCCAATTTTGGTGAAAATATCTCATTCCGTTCACAAGTTATAGCCATTTTAGTAAAAGTGGCTCCGCCCACTTTGAACGTTTTGGCGGCCCTTAGAGACCGTGAATCGAGATACGTCAATGTCCTTATAGACAATCATGGCACCTCGGACGAAGACACTGCATACCAATGTTCAAGTCATTTGGACTAACAAGGACTTTATTGATAATTATTGACCATCAGACTCCAGAGAATCTCTCTGCACTGGTTTGGTTCTGATCAGGCCAAAAACCTAGGACTAGTTCACCAAAGTTGGTTTTTGAAATAATCTCCAATATTTAACGAACGAGTCGACGGACAGCGGCGGTCCTAGAGGCAAAGTTGCTCAGAATGAGGAGTTCTACCATGTGGTATGAATGTCGTGGTCGTGTGTGAAAAGTGCGCGAATCACGATACTTTATACACCTGAAAAACACAAAGGCGCCCCCCAGTGGATGATTTCCTTCAAATTTCTTTTGAATTTCTGCCAAACAGGCCCAGTGAGTTTTGTTCCGATCAGCCTCCGTTAACCTCATCTGATAGCTGCTCAAAATTCATTGGTCGATGGCGGACTTGTTTTTTGAGATACGTCAACGTCCTCATAGACAGTCATGACACCTTGGACAAAGACACTACATGCCAATTTTCAAGTCGATCGGACTAACGGTGAAGTAGTTATAGCCATTTTTATGTTTTTTTTTTCTGTTATAGCGCCTCCAAGTGGCCAGTCGAGACATCCTTTTTCACGTGACCACAGAATGAGCTCCTACATAGGTGTACCAAATTTGATGAAAATATCTAATTCCGTTCACGAGTTATTTCCATTTTAGTGAAAGTGGCTCTGCCCACTTTGAACGTTTTGGCGACCCCTAGAGACCATGAATCGAGATACGTCAATGTCCTCATAGACAATCATGGCACCTCAGACGAAGACACTGTATGCCAATGTTCAAGTCATTTGGACTAACAAGGACTTTTTTGATAATTATTGACAATCAGACTGCAGAGAATCTCGCTGCACTGGTTTGGTTCTGATCAGGCCAAAAACCTAGGACTAGTTCACCAAAGTTGGTTTTTGAAATAATCTCCAATATTTAACAAACGAGTCGACGGACAGCGGCGATCCTAGAGGCAAAGTTGCTCAGAATGAGGAGTTCTACCATGTGGTACAAAAGTCGTGGGTCGTGTGCGAAAAGTGCCTGATTCATGATACTTTATACACGTAAAAAACACAAAGGCGCCCCCTAGTGGATGATTTCCTTCGAATTTCTTTTGAATTTCTGTCAAACAGGCCCAGTGAGTTTTGTTCCGATCAGCCTCCGTTAACCTCATCTGATAGCTGCTCAAAATTCATTGGTCGGTGGCGGACTTGTTTTTTGAGATACGTCAACGTCCTCATAGACAGTCATGACACCTTGGACATGCCAATTTTCAAGTCGATCGGACTAACGGTGAAGTAGTTATAGCCATTTTTATGGGTTTTTTTCTGTTATAGCGCCACCAAGTGGCCAGTCAAGACATACTTTTTCACGTGACCACAGAATGAGCTCCTACATAGATGTACCAAATTTGATGAAAATATCTAATTCCGTTCACGAGTTATTTCCATTTTAGTAAGAGTGGCTCCGCCCACTTTGAACGTTTTGGCGTCCCTTAGAGACCGTGAATCGAAATGTAATGGATTTTTTGATAATTATTGACAATCAGACTCCGGAAAATCTCACTGCACTGGTTTGCTTCAGATCGGGCCAAAGTTTTTCAAAAAATCCAAAATACCTGAAAATTTAGATCAATATAAGACTTGAGTCTACGCCTAACGGAGTTATTAGCAATTGCGTTCTTTTGACCACTGTAGCGCCCCCGTCAGGCTGATCAGGGCGAACCTTGGTGAAGTTGTAGATGGTGTGAGTACTACCAGCCCTCAAAGTTTCAAGTCTCTACGACTTACGGTTTGGTCTGCCTGATCACTTTTAGAGGAGAATGCTGATCTTTGGAAATGTTAACAATTACAATAGAGTTTCGGCGTTACGTTCTTGAACCCCTAAAAATAAAATATAAAAAATGGTAATAATATTGAATTTTGCACCACTGCTGTCAACAAATGGAATCACAAAAAGAATGAGTTTCATAACTGGTTTTCTGGACACTCCCTCCCATCTGTCATTGGTCAAATGAACAAATAGCCCCGCCCCCCAAACTCATGTCATTGGCTGAGTCAGTTTTAATAATTCCCCCAAAAATCCACCTATTATGACACACTTCACAAAAGTATTTTAACATCCAAACAATGCAATCACCTTCAGAGATGAGTCTGACGATTTAAATTTCCCTACATTCCCATTCCAGTGAACATTTCTTTTGCATTTGACATTGTTTTACCATTTTCAGAATCCTGAAATCACAACAGAGTTTCTAAAAGCGACATTTAATTGGATGAAAAGACAGACTTTCCTTTTTCTGATGCAGCACAATGAGCGTGAAAGCGTGTGAACGTCTGGATGCGTGTGCGTCTGGCCACATATTCTCTCCTCACAGCCGCTCTTTTACGCCGCTGTTGTGCCACCCACCATGATGAGTAATGAGTTGAGCAGATAGCAGACAGAAGCCCATCAAACTTAACAGCCATGTCCCATCAGGGCATCTCCTGCTGGGTCCTGACCAGCCCTCGCCACACACATACAGCACAGACGCCACAGCGGGAAACTCATATCAGGAAGCAAATAAAGACACTCATTCGCCCGTTTACGCAAACTGGAGAGTAGAAGGAATTTTGCAATACAGAGAAACAGAAAACTGACTGTCAACAGTGGGAATAATTAAGATCTGCTGCTAACCAAGTCTGCATTTATTTGATCAAAAATACAGTAAAAATTGTGTAATAATCTAAAATAGATGTTTTCTATGTGAATATATAGTAAAATTTAATTTATTCACATGATCAAAGTTGAATTTTCAGCATCATGTGACACTGAAGACTGGAGTAATGATGCTGAAAATTCAGCTTTGATCACAGGATATAAATTAAATTTTACTACATATTCACATGGGAAACATATATTTTAAATTATAATAATATTTCACAATTTTTACTGTATTTTTTGATCAAATAAATGCAGCCTTGGTGTGCAGAAGAGACTCTTTACAAATTATTACAAACTTTTGAGCGGTTGTGTATGATGTGTAATGATGAGCAATATGCACTTATATATAATAATATCACAGTTCATATCACTATAAGGTAAAAGTGCTTGATGTATTAGAGAAAGCGAGTGTTTCTGTCCTCTGAAGGATGATGTCCTTCATGCTCAGGTTGAGCGAGGTGTTGCTGTAACTCATCTGGTTTACGTGTCCAACAAAAGGAGCTTTGAAGTCCTTCCTGAAGACCAAAACCTCCACCGTAAAACCAACAGTGAGTCATTAACTGATTCAAACCAAAAGTTCACAAAGTTATTGCAGGACGGCATTGGATAAATATAATTTCGTCAGGTTAGATAATCATTTACACCCCTTTATCTAAATCTCTCTACTTAACCGTACTTAAACGCCATATTTGTAGTTTTTAACACTTTTTATTCATGTTTGTAGTTCTCGTCCAACACGCAATGGATCATGGGCAATATTAGAGTGTGCACGGATTCAAAACGGGGAAAAGTAGAACATCTACTCATCTCACTATGATTGGGACACTAGTTCTAATACTATTTAGGATGGATAGCATGTGAATTGGAACACAGCACATGAGTTCAATACTGATTTGTGATTCTTCTGAACTGATTCTTTTAATGAGTCATTCATTCATTCGTGACTCGGACTACACACTGGTTCGCTTTTTTGTTTGTTCAGACAATGCAATAGAATATTGGTTGTCTTTATAAAATGATTTTGTGATGCATATTACTTTTCACAGAATTAAACGGCTCTGAATCTTCTTGATTCCCATCCCTAATCATGACAACGCAGAATCAGATCACATGAAAACCCAAACTGAACTGCTGAGGAACTGACCTGGAAAAGCACTCCATTGAAAAGTCAGACTCATTTCTACCCTGTGAAAAGGAGGTGGTGCTGGTGGAGGTCTTAAAAGCATCTCGCCCTTTTCCCAGGATTCTTGTTAGCCACAAAAACGTAATCTCCGATCTTAAAGGAATGGCACAGGCATGCAATCTTACCCAGAAACACAACAAACACCTTAGGATGCTTTTATATTTAAAAACATGTTTCAACAAAAGCAATGCATCTAAACAACTCAATCAATGCATGCTTTTGGCTGCACGATAAATCGTTTTTTAATCGTTCAACTAATTAAACATAATTGTATGCGATATTTTCCCGCCGGTTGTTTATCCTGAAAACACAAGCTTTCAGGCTTGTGGTTGCCAGATGTCTAGAGTTTAAATCCCTCAATCAGAGCTTTTCTCTTGTATATGAATATGTGAATGCATGTAACACAAAACAAATTCAAATTTTGTGTTGTTGTTTTAATAGAAAAGGTTTGGAATTGTTGGAGTTAATATTAAGGAATTTCACTGGTTTAGCTTTTGAGAAAAACGCTGGGTTGTTTTTTATAACCCAAATGTTGGGTTCAGCCTGCTGGGTAATTTTATTGCGTTATTTTTTTATATTTTTACCCAGGTGCTGGGTCATTTTTAATGTCAATGAACCCCGTCACATACCTTCCCAGTGCTGGGTCAAAGTAACCCAATGTTGGGTAGTCTGTGCCAAACCGGTTAAAACTGGAACTTAACGGTCATTTTGTTTTCAAGAAAACTTCCTGAATGAAATTAAGGTTTGTATTACATTGTATTCCCATCAAATTATTACTGTACAAAGAGAAAAACGTCTGTAGTCTCACATTTTACCTTTTTTGTTTACATGTATGCCGCAGTCTGCTTGGAACGCTAGCCTTCTACAAACGCAGCACACACCGGATCCACAAGCACAAGGTAACGCTAACGTTTTTATGTAATTTTTCAAAAATGAACATATAAGATTGCAATTTAATGAACTGGCAATTTAATGAACTACTGATACCAGTCCTCTTTCCACAGATTCCCATTGGCTGCTGTTTCTGACTTACCAATAAAAAAATACTGTATATGAACTGTTTCTGTTCTATATGTATAGAGAGATTTTAGAGTGCATTTTTATTATTTAACATTAAAAAACAATATCAAATTGACTGATCCAGCACTGATTAAAAAAACAACCCAGCAAATGGGTTAATATATAAAACCCAGCAAACTAGGTAAAAATAACCCAGCATGTGTTCTGTCCAATATTTACCCAGCGCTGGGTTGCCAAATAACCCAAATTGGGTTGTTTTTAAATCAGCATTTTTTCGAGTGAAGCTTTTTCTTGTACCAGTTTTCGTAACGTAACGATTGTGTTCATTTCTATCATGAATATCATACATTGGAATAGTGACATTCTCTTGATTTGTGCTTAATGTGGAAAAGCAATAATTTCTAAGAAATTTCTAAAATGACAATTATATATATATATATATATTCTACAAAATGCTGGGTTAAAAACAACCCAAGTTGGACACAAAATGGGTCGTTTTAACCCAGCGAATGGGTCGTTTAACCCAGCGAATGGGTCGTTTTAACCCAGCGAATGGGTCGTTTAACCCAGCGAATGGTCGTTTTAACCCAGCGAATGGGTCGTTTAACCCAGCGGTTGGGTCGTTTTAACCCAGCGAATGGGTCGTTTTAACCCAGCGAATGGTTGTTTTAACCCAGCGATTGGGTCGTTTTAACCCAGCGAATGGGTCGTTTTAACCCAGCGGTTGGGTCGTTTTAACCCAGCGAATGGGTCGTTTTAACCCAGCGAATGGTTGTTTTAACCCAGCGATTAGGACGTTTTAACCCAGCGAATGGGTCGTTTTAACCCAGCGGTTGGGTCGTTTTAACCCAGCGAATGGTTGTTTTAACCCAGCGGTTGGGTCGTTTTAACCCAGGGATTGGGTTGTTTTAACCCAGCGACTGGGTCGTTTTAACCCAGCGGTTGGGTCGTTTTAACCCAGGGATTGGGTTGTTTTAACCCAGCGACTGGGTCGTTTTAACCCAGCGAATGGGTCGTTTTAACCCAGCGATTGGATCGTTTTAGCCCAGCGATTGTTTCGTTTTAGCCCAGCGACTGGGTCGTTTTAACCCAGCGATTGTTTCATTTTAGCCCAGCGATTGTTTCGTTTTAGCCCAGCGACTGGGTCGTTTTAACCCAGCGAATGGGTCGTTTTAACCCAGCGATTGGGTTGTTTTAACCCAGCGAATGGGTCGTTTTAACCCAGCGAATGGGTTGTTTTAACCCAGCGATTGGATTGTTTTAGCCCAGCAAATGGGTCGTTTTAACCCAGCAAATGGGTTATTCTAACCCAGCGATTGGGTTGTTTTAACCCAGCCATTGGGTTGTTTTAACCCAGCGAATGGTTGTTTTAACCCAGCAAATGGGTCGTTTTAACCCAGCGAATGGATTGTTTTAACCCAGCGAATGGGTTGTTTTAACCCAGCCATTGGGTTGTTTTAACCCAGCAATTGGGTTGTTTTAACCCAGCAATTGGGTTGTTTTAACCCAGCAAATGGGTTGTTTTAACCCAAAAATTACTGCAAATTACTGTAATTTAAAAATTACTGTATTGTTGCTTAAAATTAATTCAAAATATGTTGAAAATGAACATTTAATTAATAAGTTAAATAAATAATAATTAAACACTAAATATTTATATATATTATATATATAATTGTAAATTATTTTTAAATATTTCTCTGTAATTACGTAAATTTATATTGTTAAAAAAGCTCAAAAGCAAAACATTCCGATTCTTTCAGCAATAAGAATTTCTCATGAAACCACGTCCAAGTCAAATATCACAACAAAACCAAAAGAACGAAAAGTCAAATCAATGTTTCAAAAGTCATAAACATTCATTTCAGCATCAAGTATGTGAATAGTCCTGTCCAGCCGAATAATAAACTCTATTTCTAAAAAAACACACTTTATTGAGTCTATTTTCGAGAGCGAGTTTGGCACCGCCGCTTATTTGCAAAGCAAATCAACTCTTGGAAGTCTGACCCTTGTGAGCGACTCAAACTGCTTTTCAGCTCCTCGTTTCCACCCACTTTCGCTTGAACAAGCACCCAGAAGTTGTCAAACTTTCTTGGCGTGTGAAGGCCGAAGTGGTCACACGAAAGATAAAGAAAAGAAACACAAAAAGGCCTGACAAAGGCCCGCGGGTGTGAATGGAGGGTGATGGTGATGCTGTGGCATGCTAATGAAGCTCTAATACTCACAAATGCAGGGCAGCGGGGTTAATTATCATAACAACGGGGGGCTTCTGGAGATGGACACTTCGCAGGAGACGGCCAAGACTGTCCTTCTCCGATGAAGAGCGAAGCGCGGATGGGTCTGAGAGGTCACTTTATCTTTGTTTAAATAATTAACCCACCTTTGCTTCACTGTTGTCGGAGGAGCGACACCACGGCGAGCCGTTCTAGAGGACAGAAACCGGCATTCGGTCGGAGATTTGCTTTTGTTTGTGTCTGCGGTGACTCGGAGGAAAGGCTCAACAGGTTGAACAGAGCTATTCACAAACACACAAACACACACACTGTATGAACAAAGCTCTGGAAGCCCCGTATGAGCGGCTCAGTGTGGGTCCTGCTTTGTGTTGTGAGGACTTTACAAACAGATCACTTCATTAAGAGGAGATGAGCGGCTCTAACCCGCCGGTCACATGTGAAACACACAAACACTCACTTCAGCACTCAAACAACATCACAGACACACGAACATCGATCACAGTTAATCACTGATGCAGATCAGCTCCAAACGACAAACATCGACCGGCCTGTCAGGAGAAGAACCAACTTTTGTTTAGATGGCTGTGCAGAAATCTTTCTTTCTTTCTTTCTTTCTTTCTTTCTTTCTTTCTTTCTTTCTTTCTTTCTTTCTTTCTCTGTCCATCCATCCATCATCCATCCATCCATCTGTCCATCCATCCATCATCCATCCTTCCATCCATCCATCATCCATCCTTCCATCCATCCATCCATCCATCCATCCATCATCCATCCTTCCATCCATCCATCTGTCCATCCATCCATCCATCCATCCATCCATCCATCCATCCGTCATCCATCCTTCCATCTATCCGTCATCCATCCTTCCATCCGTCCATCCATCTGTCCATCCATCCATCTCTCCATCCTTCCATCCATCCATCATCCATCCTTCCATCCATCCATCCATCCATCCATCCATCCATCATCCATCCTTCCATCCATCCATCTGTCCATCCATCCATCCATCCATCCATCCATCCATCATCCATCCATCTGTCCATCCATCCATCCATCCATCAGTCATCCATCCTTCCATCCGTCCATCCATCCATCTGTTGATCTGTCCCATCCATCCATCCATCCATCATCCATCCTTCCATCCATCCATCTGTCCATCCATCCATCCATCCATCCATCCATCCATCATCCATCCATCTGTACATCCATCCATCGATCCATTCATCCATCCATCCATCCATCCATCTGTTGATCTGTCCATCCATCCATCGATCCATTCATCCATCCATCCATCCATCTGTTGATCTGTCCATCCATCCATCCATCCATCTGTTGATCTGTCCCATCCATCCATCTGTTGATCTGTCCCATCCATCCATCCATCCATCCATCCATCCATCCATCTGTTGATCTGTCCATCCATCCATCCATTCATCCATCCGTCTATCTGTCATCCTTCCATCCATCCATCTGTCCATCCATCCATCGATCCATTCATCCATCTGTCCATCCATCCATCGATCCATTCATCCATCCATCCATCTGTTGATCTGTCCATCCATCCATCCATCCATCATCCATCCTTCCATCCATCCATCTGTCCATCCATCCATCCATTCATCCATCCATTCATCCATCCATCCATCCATCCATCTGTTGATCTGTCTGTCCATCCATACATCCATCTATCCATCCGTCTATCTGTCATCCATCCATCCATCCATCCATCATCCATCCTTCCATCCATCCATCTGTCCATCCATCGATCCATCCATCCATATATCCATCTGTTGATCTGTCCATCCATCCATCCATCCATCCGTCCGTCCGTCCATCCTGTCTGTCTGTCTATCCGTCTATCCGTCCGTCCATCCATCCATCCATCCATCCATCCGTTGATCTGTCCATCCATCCATCCATCTGTTGATCTGTCCCATCCATCCATCTGTTGATCTGTCCCATCCATCCATCCATCCATCCGTTGATCTGTCCATCCATCCATCCATCCATCCGTTGATCTGTCCATCCATCCATCCGTCTATCTGTCATCCATCTATCCATCCATCCATCCATCCATCCGTTGTTCTGTCCATCCATCCATCCATCCATCCGTCCATCCGTCCGTCCATCCATCCATCCATCCATCCGTCCGTCTATCCTGTCTGTCTGTCTATCCATCCATAAAACTTCAAGCCTTTTTAAGTTTTTCAAACTTAGTTTCCATTGTTTTTCTAGCTAAAAATGACAGTTATATGAATTTCTTTGAATTTCAATTCATTTTAATTCTACTTCCTTCCATTCCCAAAACCAGAACTGCATTTTTGCATCCTGTTTTCTACATTCAAATTCAAATCCAGGAACTGAATTCAACTCTGAATGGCGCACAACTCTGCAGCGTTTAAACACGGCTAGATGATCGATTATAACGGCACAGAGCACGTTTTAAAAACTCAAACTATTAACTCGACACAACATCTCAAGACACGAAACAGCGAAACATGATGCAACAGGCAAAAAACGTTCATCTGACGCATGTGTACTTTGACTAACACATAAAATTAGCACAGACTGAACTCAGTCCTCTGGCCTCGTCCCACCCACAGAACGACAACATATGCATTACTAATTACCATTATAAAAAACATGATTTTGAAGTAAGCCTGACAGATAACTAGCAACAGAAACACACTCAGTCAAAGCATGGCATGATCTCCTCACGGGCGTCAAGAGTTTTTCTGACTCTCAGAGATGAAGAGGGCCAGTTGTAATGGGAACGCCCAACGCTCAGACACGCAAACAGCCAAATCCTTCTTTAACACAGCAGCACTTGATGAATGACTGGGGACAGCGCCGTTGCCAAGATCCAACACTGGCCAACTCCATGGAAAGGAAAAGAGCAGGTCTTTTGTTGCATTCTAGCGCAAAAACAAAGCGGCTTTGCTTTTAAAGCGCAGTGTATCTCCTTTTGAAGCCCTCTGACATCCTCATTACCTCTTGTGAAGCAAAATGAATTTGTGTTTTGCCTTGTTAATGTCTGTTCTTCTTGGCTGAACTTCACTCGTCACGCGATTTCACGACAATGAACTTTGGGAACGCTTTACAATAAGCTCTCATTTGTAAACATTGGTTAATGCATTAGCTAACAAAAAATAACAGTGACCAAAGCATTTATTAACGTTAGTTAGAAAAGTGCTTTAACTAATGTATGAAATGTTTCCTCAACAGTGCTAATTCAATATTTCATCTATTAATAAAATAACAGTTTTGTACCTTATTTAAAATACGGTGCTTATGTAAAATGCATGAGAGACTCAAAATGAAGTTTTCTGTTCATCAAATATGCACAAATATTATCAAACTGGGATTTGGATCAAGCAAGCAAAGTAAGCAAGCAAATTTTGCTCATCCTCTGCTCTTCCTTCATCATTTCTGACGCCGTCTCGTATAACCACTGTTGTGTGAACGAGCGTCATGCATGATGCCTTCCTGTGAATGATTCAACACAGGACACGTCTGTACCATCAGCGTTTGATTCAGACCCCTACAGGGACTCAATATTACTGTTACCATAGTAAACTGTAGAGTATGCATCACATTTACACATGCTAGATGCAGGGGAATCACTTAAACACGCTCAATACTGCATCTGACCTCAGTTCTATACGTGAAATATCAAGAACATGTGAGGCATTGAATTTAACAAAACGTGTACAG
Organism: Megalobrama amblycephala; assembly: GCF_018812025.1. Taxonomy (NCBI): domain Eukaryota; kingdom Metazoa; phylum Chordata; class Actinopteri; order Cypriniformes; family Xenocyprididae; genus Megalobrama; species Megalobrama amblycephala. The sequence continues at coordinate 45,146,691 of NC_063049.1, forward strand.
GACTTGTTTCACCTCAAAATCGAAGTATTATTTTGTAGTTCCCATTATTCTCAGTAGATTCTTGTCACTGCAATACAGTGTTTTTACTGCGTTTCAACATAATTTATACCTAAATAAAGGAAGTACAACAAATACTACCATCATGATGTTTAACCTTACTTTTTTAAACTTGTAAGATTTACTAATATTTTAATAAAATATCACTATTATTTCTTGCATTACAGTAAGGAGATGTATAAATACTTTCACCTTACTTTTTTAAACAAATATATAAATAAAACATTTTTTCTTCCATTACAGTAATGAGATGCATAAATAACTTTATTATTCTAAACTTGTAAACTTACAAATATTTTAATAAAATATCACCGTTATTTCTTGCATTGCATTAACAAGTTGTTTAAATACTTTCACCTTATAAACTTGAAAAATTTAAGAACTTATAAATAAAACACAATTTTTCTTGCCTTACAGTAATAAGATGCATAAATACTTTAACCTTACTTTTTGTAGATTTTTGAATATTTAAACATCACTATTTTTAAATATTCTTGCATTACAATAATTAGATGTTGAAACACTTTACCTTTACTTTTTTGAACTTGTAAAATTTATAAATACTTAAAATAAAACATTTTTTTCTTGCATTACCATAACGAGATGCATAAATAACTTTACTAAACTTGTAAACTTACAATTATTTTAATAAAATATCACTGTTATTTCTTGCATTACAATAATTAGATGTTTTAACACTTTGACTACTTTTTTGAACGTGTATAATGTATGAATATTTAAATAAATCAATTTTTCTTGCATTGCAGTAATGAGATGCACAAATTCATTAACCTTACTTTTTAAAACTTCTACAATTTACGAATATTTAAATAAAACACTACTTTTCTTGCATTATAGTAATGAGATGCATACATAATTTAACCTTACTTTTTAAACTTTTGAACATCACTTTTTATAAATATTCTTGCATTACAATAATTAGATGTTAAAACACTTTAACTTTACTTTTTTGAATGTGTAAAATGTATAAATATTTAAATATCACTATTTTTCATGCATTGCAGTAGCAAAATGTTTAAATACTTGAACATAATTTTTTGTAAAATTTACAAAGATTTAAATAAAACATCACTATATTTCTTGCATTACAGTAATGAGATGCATAAATTCTTAAACCTTACTTTTTAAACTTCAGAAATTTATGAATATTTAAATAAAACAATTTTTTCTTGCATTACAGTAATGAGACTCATAAATACTTTAACCTTACTTTTTAAACTTGTAAACTTTTTAATATTTAAACATCACTATTTTTAAATATTCTTGCATTACAATAATTAGAAGTTTAAATACTTCAACCATACTTTTTTAAACTTGTAAAATTTACAAATATTTAAATAAAACAGTATTTTTTCTTGCATTACAGTAATGAGATGCATACATACTTTAACCTTACTTTTTTAAACTTGTAGACTTTTGAATATTTAAACATCACTATTTTTAAATTTTCTTGCATTACAATAATTAAATGTTTAAACACTTTACCTTTACTTTTTTGAACTTGTAAAATGTATAAATACTTAAAATAAAACATTTTTTCTTGCATTACCATAACGAGATGCAGATGCATAAATAACTTTACTAAACTTGTAAACTTACAATTATTTTAATAAAATATCAGTTATTTCTTGCATTGCATTACAAGATGTTTCTTTCACCTTACTTTTTTAAACTTAAAATTACGAATATTTAAATAAAACACTATTTTTCTTGCATTACACTGAGATGCATAAATACTTTAACCTTATTTTTTAAAACTTGTAAACTTTTGAATATTTAAACATCATTATTTGTTAAATATTCTTGCATTACAATAATGAGAAGTTTAAATACTTCAACCATACTTTTTTAAACTTGTAAAATTTACGAATATTTAAATAAAACACTATTTTTCTTGCATTACAGTAATGAGATGCATAAATACTTTAACCTTACTTTTTTAAACTTTTGAATATTAAACATCACTATTTTTAAATATTCTTGCATTACAATAATTAGATGTTTTAACACTTCAACCATATTTTTTTAAACTTGTAAAATTTATGAATATTTAAATAAAACAGTATTTTTTCTTGTATTACAGTAATAAGATGCATAAATACTTTCACCTTACTTTTTTGAACTTGTAAAAGTTATGAATATTTTAATAAAATATCACTATTTCTTGCATTATACTAATGAGACGCACAAATACATTAAACTTACTGTTTTTAAATGTGTAAAATCTACAAATATTTCAATAAAACATTTTTTTCTTGCAATGCAGTAGCAAGATGTTTAAATACTTCAAACTTTTTTTTAAACTTGTAAAATTAACGAAGATTTATTTTAAATAAAACATCACTATTTTTCTTGCATTGCAGTAATGAGAATGACCTTTTTTGCATTACAAAAATATGCATAAAGATCTTGCAAAGAATTTGTAATACTCCCAAAATAGGACTCAATTCTTATTATACTGAGTGTTTTTTGTCTTTCATAATCCCTTCCTTATTTCTCGTATAACTACAACCCAGACAGTTTTCACGAGATTCACAGATTTACCTTTGAGCACTGCTTGTGATTCTGACACCACACCAATGATCCATTGCTCTGAAATGAGAAGAGAGACATAATAAAAACACTTGCAAATCACATTGCATCAGACATGAAACATTCAAACTGAAGTGAATCAGTTCATTTCAATGAATCGATTCAAAGATTCATTTGCACCATCACTCTAAAAAACACCATGCCTGACTAAAAATATTCCACTAACTACAGCTTCAAATGAAGGGATGTGAATCAGGGCTTTGTTCCCTTTCCCAAAAGCATCTGAACGGGCAAACTTTACGGGTCTGCAAACCAAAAGTCTGCTTAAGTTCAATGTCAAGTTCAAAGGATTCTGGAACAATGTAATCCAGTGGAAATTCCCTGCGAAACCTTGGGAAACAACTTATCATTACAGGACTTAATTTGCCATCCAGTACCGTAGGGTGTTGCGCACTTGATGTCAAGGATAATGGTCAACTAGCTTCAAAGAGTGGAACAGAAGATGGAACCAAAGCAAATGCAGAACATGTGAATTGTCAAGAACGGTTGTGATGCTGCTATAATGGAGCGTAAGCGTGTGTCTTCAATCAGAGTCATTAAACCAGCGCAGCATGAAACGTTTTAGCAATTCTACAGGATCTAGGACAGATATGTTAATTGGATCACCTTTATTAAGACTGTAAATCAAACACTATTAGCTTCACCTCATGAGCTGGAGAGGCTTCAAACCAAAACAAATCATCAACATTCGTGAGGAAATCTATGGAGATTCGAGGTCATGTGTTGTTGTGAATACAGTCACTGCATGCTTAAATAAATCCCAGCTCCACCGATACATTTCATCCCTCGGACGCTCGGCTGGATGTTGACCCAGCTGTTGCTGCTCCATGTCCCTGACCTCCGACAGATAATTATAGGTCAGCGCTGTAACCCCGGCTTAGTTCGGAGCGAAGGGTATTCCTGGACGGTTTCCTTTGGGTTTCAAAGCTGACAGATTGAGAATGGGTTTGCTAAAGCATCGGTGGAGGATTCACACCGCCAGATCAACTGTGATCCGTCAAGGAAACTCATCCACTGGAACTAAGCACAACATCGTCTTTAGAGATAAACTGTACATTTACATCATGTTGGCGCTTTTATCCAAAGCAGCTTTCAGTGGAGCAGCATGAGCACTCTGACACACAGCCAACAAGAGTCAAGTTTGAGGCTGGAGACATCTGAGAAACATCTGAGAAACATCTGAGGACGGATGAGATACTGCATTTAAACTGATGGAACAAACACAACACTTCAAATTTAAAGACAGAACGATAGAATAATAGATAGATAGAGAGATAGATGGAATTATAGAAAGATAGATGGATAGACAGACAGATAGATGGATAAAACGATAGATAGAACGATAGATAGAACGATAGATAGATAGAGATGGATGGACGGATAGATAGATAGATAGATAGATAGATAGATAGATAGATAGAGATGGATGGACGGATAGATAGATAGATAGATAGATAGATAGATAGATAGATAGATAGATAGATAGATAGATAGATAGATAGATAGATAGATAAAACGAGATAGATAGATAGATAGATAAAACGAGATAGATAGATAGATAGATAGATAGATAGATTCTATATCATTCGTATAATAACTGTCCGTCTATCTATCTATCATCTATCGCTCTATCTATCTATCATTCATATCTATCTATCTATCTATCTATCTATCTATCTATCTATCTATCTATCTATCTATCTATCTATCTATCTATTGTTGCATCTATCTATCTATCTATCTATCTTTCATTCTATCTGTCTATATTTCTATAATTCTATTGTTCTATCATTCTATCCATCTAGCTATCGTTCTATCTATCGTTCTGTCTGTCTATCCGTCTATCATTCTATTGTTCTATATCGTTCGTATAATATCTGTCCGTCTATCATCTATCTGTCATTCTATCTATCAATCGTTGTATCTATCTATCTATCTATCTATCTATCTATCTATCTATCGTTCTATCATTCTATCCATCGTTCTATCATTCTATCCATCTATCCGTCTGCCTAGGAGTGTGTTTATGGGAATTTTTGACCATTCTTCTAGAAGCACATTTGTGAGGTCAGGCAGTGATGTTGGCGAGAAGGCCTGGCTCACAGTCTCCGCTCTAATTCATCCCAAAGGTGTTTATCGGGTTGAGGTCAGGACTCTGTGCAGGCCAGTCAAGTTCCTCCACACCAAACCCCTCATCCATGTCTTTATGGACCTTGCTTTGTGCACTGGTGCGCAGTCATGTTGGAGCAGGAAGGAGCCATCCCCACTGTTCCCACAAAGTTGGAAGCATGAAATTGTCCAAAATGTCTTGGTATGCTGAAGAATTAAGAGTTCCTTTCACTGGAACTAAGGGTTCCATACTTTTGGGAATATAAGATAGATAGATAGATAGATAGATAGATAGATAGATAGATAGATAGATAGATAGATAGATAGATAGATAGATAGATAGATAGATAGATAGATAGATAGATAGATAGATAGATAGATATAGGACGGCATGATGGATGGATGGATGGATGGATAGATAGATAGATAGATAGATAGATAGATAGATAGATAGATAGATAGATAGATAGATAGATAGATAGATAGATAGATAGATAGATAGATAGATAGATAGATATAGGACGGCATGATGGATGGATGGATGGATAGATAAAACAATAGATGGATAGATAGATAGATAGATAGATAGATAGATAGATAGATAGATAGATAGATAGATAGATAGATAGATAGATAGATAGATAGATAGATAGATAGATAGATAGATAGATAGATAGATAGATAGATAGATAGATAGATAGATGGGATGTCACAGGATGATGAATCCACACAGCAGGTGGTTCTGACTCTTTTTTTGGAGGAGCTCATCTCGTGTCTGCGCTTTGAACTATTCTTTCTCACATTGCTCCGAGTTTAGCTGTTCTCCTGTGTTTTATTTACATTGTTCAGATGCTTTAATCAGAGCGGTGCTTTAGGGCAAGTGTTTAACACAGCACAGGTCCACTGCGCTCCAAACACTCGAAACCATGACCATACAGATCGCTTTCAAGACAGAGCCTTTTTTGGTTAAATCCATTCCATACGTCTCTCATCGCATTCACCAGACGTCTCAGAGTAAGAGAAGCAAGCGTCATCCATCATTTTGTCATACCTTTCCAGTTTAATGTAGGGGTTTTCAATGGGATATGTATAAAGACCAAATTTATACAGTGAAAAATTAATGTCTAAATAATATATGGAAAATATTAAAGTTAATTATTACATTTCTACTCATTATAGCATTGTTTGCTTTTTTATTCGTTGTTTTAATCTTTAAGTAAATATTTTTTATTTATATATTAAATGTATTTTATTACATTTTTATTTAATTTTTTTATTTAAATTTTTTTATATAATTAATTTTATTTATAATGTTTTATTTTTTATATAATTATTTATTTTTTAATATTTTTTTCTAAACATTTCCATTGAGTCCTTGCACAACAAAGCTTTTTTTCACATTCAAAATTCTTTAAAAAAATTTTTATGTCATATAACTTATCTTAAACAACTTAAAAGCATCTGTATCATTAAAATAGCAAAATAAATCAATTGAGATGAGACATTAGTGTCAGTATTGGGCAATGTGCTGGTAAATCAGCAAACTGACGTTCTTATCAGCGTTTCATAAGGTGCAAAACATCTACAGATGCCACATTCCAGAGATAGACGGGCTGTAAAGTGGAAATAAGTGAAGACATGAAGGGTTGAGCAGATTGACTCTTGGGTTGTTTAAAGAGCCATTAATCCTCAGTTACACACCCAGCACTCCAACAGACCAAAGATCAGAACACGAATTATATTCTGTGGTAATCGATACACACAAATACAGCTGAAAAGTGTGGATGTTTCTGAGTGTGTGAAGCTGCACAAGACTCCATTCATGTCTTCGCTAATGAAAAAACGCACACAGGGTTTGATTCCCTTTCCAAGTTGTTTCGTATCAAAGGCCCTTGACAAGGGGACACGGCAAAACTTCTTTCCAATGTTTGTCTTTCCTTTGGATCAGAACGCGCGTCCCTCGGGCTCGGCACATTAAGCCAAACGGAGGGAACGAAGGGCTTAATTTAAAACGTAATAATTTTTACGACGTCAAACGCGCTAGCTGGACCTCTCTGACACACCTTTGGCTTAATACATCCACACATAAATAATTCCACACAGAGCAGATGCTTTCCAAACGCACGCCGCTGAAACAGAGTCGCCCTTTCAGCTCGCAGTCGCAGACGGTGGATTTACAGCCGGGTGTTTCCCTCTGTCTGTTATGGAATCACCGATACTCGAACACCCATAAATACTATGCTATTTAGACGTCAAATAGGACAATAAAAAGTCCAAAAACTTTTAATTTCGCTGGACATTAAACTACGTGTTTTGATGACCTCTGCTGACACACTATTATTTGGGACATAAACTTTCTAAGTGTCAAAAGTGGCTTGAATAAACAAGTGAGACGGTGAGACCACATACAACAGGATTCAAGAGTCTGAAACCATTGAGTGTTTTTTAGCATTACCAATAAAAATTATTCATTACAAACGATATTATCATCAGCCTATGATCAGATGGAAGGATGGATGGATAGATGGAATGATAGATAGAACGATAGAACGACAGATAGAATGATAGATAGATGGATATGATGGATGGAATGATAGAATGATGGATGGAAGGATGGATGGATTGAGAGAATGATAGAACGAAAAATAGAATGATAGAACGATAGAAGGATGGATGAATGGAAGGATGGCGGATTGAGAGAATGGATGGATGGATGGATGGATGGATGGATGGATAGAACGATGGATGGATGGATGGATGGATGGATGGATGGATGGATGGATGGATGGATGGAATGATAGAATGATAAGTAGAACGATAGAACGATAGGTAGAAAAAAGATGGATGGATGGATGGATGGATGATAGATAGACAGATAGATATATAAATAGACAGAACAATAAATAGAACGTTAGATTGATATATAGAACAAAAGATGGATGGATGATGGATAGATGAGAGAACGCTAGCTAGATAGATAGATAGATAGATAGATAGATAGATAGATAGATACTGATGATAGAACAATAGAATGATAGAAAGATGGATAGATGGATGGATGATAGAGTAACAGATAGACAAAGAACGATTGAAGGATGGAAAGAATGAAAGATAGATAGATAGATAGATAGATAGATATGATAGATAGATAGATAGATAGATAGATAGATAGATAGATAGATAGATAGATAGATAGATAGATAGATAGATAGATAGATAGATAGATAGATAGATAGATAGATAGATAGATAGATAGATAGATAGATAGATAGATATGGATGGACGGATAGATAGATATGGATGGACGGATAGATAGATAGATAGATAGATAGATAGATAGATAGATAGATAGATAGATAGATAGATAGATAGATAGATAGATATGGATGGACGGATAGATAGATAGATATATAGATAGATAGATATGGATGGACGGATAGATAGATAGATAGATAGATAGATAGATAGATAGATAGATAGATAGATAGATAGATAGATATGGATGGATGGATGGATGGATGGATGGATGGATGGATGGATGGATGGATGGATGGATGGATGGATGGATATGGATGGACGGACGGACGGACGGACGGACAGATAGATAGATAGATAGATAGATAGATAGATAGATAGATAGATAGATAGATATGGATGGACGGATAGATAGATAGATAGATAGATAGATAGATAGATAGATAGATAGATAGATATGGATGGACGGATAGATAGATAGATAGATAGGTAGATAGATAGATAGATAGATAGATAGATAGATAGATAGATAGATAGATAGATAGATAGATAGATAGATAGATAGATAGATAGAGAAGGCAGGACTGATGAACTGAAGGGAGGCGCAGCAGTTGCACAGGCTCAGTGTGGAGTGTGACACTGGCATTTGGTCACCAGGCGAGTTCAGAGGGGGGCTGCATGTTTTTGCAGCTGACCAGACCTCCCATTTTCACATGAAAGACCTGTGATCACACACACACACACACACACACACACACACACACACACACGGCCTCTGGACACTCTTTATGGAGCACCAACAACAATCGCTTTCTATTCCTGGAGCTTCCCAGCCAGTTCAACCAGCCCTTTATCAAGCTCAGCCTGTCACGGCACTTCCTCTGGAGACAAAAGCCACAGAGAATCTCAAATTCACCAGCTTTCTCCATACTTCCCTTCTGAAGTTAAGAGAGATGTTCCCCTCAAATCATTAACGGCTGCAGTTCCGCTTCATCCCTGCCAAATGGCTCGACATTTCTTTCAAGAACATCATAAACCGTCACGAGCGCAGTTCTCCTCGGATGGATGTCAGCTTGTTTTGGTTGCATGGCAAGTTTCACGCATAAGGTGCACGCATTAACCTTGAACACACTCGTGTCCCTTCAGACGCAAGCAGAAGGAAAAGAGCCTTTCGCTGAGATCGCTTTAGATGCACGACTGACACGACAACATAAGAGCAACACAAACCCTTCAGGAATCTTCTGTTTTACTGCACACGCTCAGACACTAGAAAGATCACTAAATATCAGACAAAATGCGACAAAGTCCGAAATAATTCCTTTAAGTAACCACAGTTTAACACCCATCAAGCTACGACCAACAGATAGTTTGCACACTATTCAGGTTAACTTATAATGCACTTATAAACAAATGATTTTCAGTTATAATTTCTAGACTTGATCAGAAGTATATTATCTATCAAAAACAGCAGTTCACCGATTCTGAATAGACAACTAAACAAAATAAAATGTAATTTACTAAAGGTTCTATCAAAATGTTAATTGCCTCTGTCTATTTTAAAAATATTTAATTAATCAGAATTATTTTTTCTTTTAATTGGGTTGAATGAATGATTCAATGACTCACTCAAAAAGACTTTCATTACTGGATGAATCAGCATTTTTGAATGAATCTATTAAATGAAAAAATCAATGAAAAATACATTTTTTAACAGTCACTTGTCGCCACCTACTGGTGTAAGAATGTAATTAAAGCAATCTGTATTTGAAGCGTTAAGTTACTTTCATACGGAGCCCAACATGTGCGCTCGATTTACTATTTGGTTCCTTCGATTTGCCAAATGGTGCACACAATTTACTATTTCGTTCCCTAAATTGTGCGCATGATTTACGATTCCGTTCCCTCGATTTGCTAAATCATGCGCTCGAGTTACTATTTTGTTCCCTCGATTTGCTAAATCTTGCGCACGATTTACTATTTTGTTCCGCCGATTTGGTAAATTGTGCGCACGATTTACTATTTCATTCCCTCGATTTGCTAAATCTTGCGCAAGATTTACTATTTCGTTCCCTCGATTTACTAAAACATGCTCATGATTTACTATTTTGTTCCGCCGATTTGCTAAATCTTGCGCAAGATTTACTATTTCGGTCCCCCAATTTGGTAAATTGTGCAAGATTTACTATTTCGTTCCCTTGATTTGCTAAATCTTGTGCACACGATTTACTATTTCGTTCCCTTGATTTGCTAAATCTTGCGCACGATTTACTATTTTGTTCCGTCGATTTGCCAAATCATGCACACAAATTTACTATTTCGTTCCCTAAATCGTGCGCATGATTTACTATTTCGTTCCCTCGATTTGCTAAATCTTGCGCATGATTTACTATTTCATTCCCTCGATTTGCTAAATCTTGCGCAAGATTTACTATTTAATTCCCTTGATTTGCTAAATCTTGCGCTCGAGTTACTATTTCGTTCCCTAAATCGTGCGCACGATTTACTATTTCATTCCCTCGATTTGCTAAATCTTGCGGAATATTTACTATTTCGTTCCCCCAATTTGCTAAATTGTGCACACAATTTATAAATCAAGGGAATGAAATAGTAAATCATGCACACGATTTTGTCATGTGCGTGGTGGTTTACTCCATTATAAAATCGCGTGGGTGTTAGAATCAAGATCGCGATTGTTTAACGATTAAGCGTGCTGCTCTAATATATAAAAATGTAATAAGAAAAAAAAAATTTTTTCCTACATTATGAATTTGGGATGGAAATGTGCTTAATTGTCATAAACTTTTCTAAACGTGAAACTTAAATATATGTTAATTCGTTTTTAAAGCAATGAAAAAAAACATAAAACTATTAATAATTAATGATGGGCCGATAAAGCGGATTAAATGGCTATTATTGTGACTGAAAATGTACTCCATATCTGTTTTCAGATTTCTGTGAATCTAGAGTAAATGTTATGCAAAATAAGTGTTCATTTCATTTTCTGTCATTAAATAGTTTTAATAGTAATATTTCTAGGTCATTAATGAGCGACAGACCAATATGATCATCATCAGTGGGTCAGGTTCAAAATCTACTGAAGTGTATGTTTTGTAATTTTAAAGACATTTTAAATACTGTAAAATAAGAATGATAATAATAATACTTATTATTAATAATGATTTCAAATAAGCGATTCATTTGATTTAATAAATTCTGGGTACATTCCATTAGCGCATATATATCGGCCATTGAAAAGCACATATCAGTCGAAAATTTGAAAATACACTTCAGCAAAACAATAATCTAAATTTCAAGATTGTGCATATAAATTAAAAGTTAAGAAAATACATACTAAGTCGAAATGATGACATAAGAAATAACTGTATGCGAATTTTCCATAGAAACGCATTTTAATGAATCGCCTGTTTGATATAATGACATAATTTAACATACCTGGAACTGCTTGAAAGCAGCAGAAATGCGCGTGATGTGCAGGCTGAGGCACCGTGACGCGCATCTCGCGCGGTGAACGCTCTCGCTGAAGAACTCGTCCGGTTTCCTCGCGTCCGCGCGCGCGGCGCTCCACAGCATTATAATCCACAGGGTGAGGGCGAACATAGTGAAGCCTGAGAGTCTGCCTGCTGTCAGTGATGCAGCTGCAGTGAGTGTGTTCTGCTCCTTCTGCAGCTGCGACTGAAGAAAGTTTCGCGCTGCGGCGGGGCGGAGTCAGCGCGCGCTATTGGTGGAGCTCGGCGCGCGCCCCGCCTCTCCAGACGCAGGTAGATGCGCGCGAGCCGCGCGGGGGCGGGGGCGAGAAACTTCAGATGGGATGATTGAGAAAGTTCTGCTTTCTGACAGAGAAACACTTTTTCTTTTTCTCTTCTATACTGTCAATACCAGCCCATTTCCACCACGTAAGGAAAAACATGTTTTTGTAAATTATAACATGAAAAGTTGAAATTATGACATTAAAATCATAACTTTCTATGTCATAATTGACTTGTGTCACAAAATCGAATTTTAATCTCTTAGTATATCATAATTTTGACTTTTTATGTCATAATTATGACATAAAAATCATAATTATGGCATAGAAACTTGACTTTTTAATCTCATAATAATGATTTAGTTTGTCACAATTATGACTTGGCATTTCATACTCTCAACTTTATCTTAATTTCAACTTTTTGTCATAAAGTTGACTTGTCATAATTTTCACTATTAAATCTCATAATTATGACTCAGTATGTCATACTTCCCACTTTATCATAATTATGACAAAAATCATAACATAGACACAATTAAGATGTCATAATTCTGACTTTATAATCTCATAATTATGATTTATGTCATAATTTCGACTTTATCTCATAATTTTGACATTTTATGTCATAATTATGACAGAAAGTTGACTTATGTAATAATTTCTAATTTCATAATCTGTCATAATTTTGACTTTTTAATAATAACTATGACTTAATGTGTCATAATTTCGACTTTTATCTCAAAATTATGACTTTATCCAATGTTCAGATTGGATAACGTCATAATTCTGTTCTGGAAGTACATGCAAATAAGTACATATTTAATTAAATAATGCTGCATTTGCATATTTTAGTATCAAGTTTGGTATAGATTTTGACGCTATAGTCTTGCCTATGGAAATCCAACATGAAAACTATGATGATCTTAACAAAACATGTCAGAATTTACTGTGTGAAAATAACGTATATCTGTGTTTGGTCATTATTTCCATTACAGCCACTAATGAAGTCAGTGTACTAGTTTACAAAGCAGATTGCCATAAATAAGAGAATATTTGCATTGTCATTTACAATTTGGTCAACCGTGTGAAAACATTATGGCACATGCATCAAGCATTTTCACACTGAAGTGAGTGTTTGTAAATATTACAGATATACAAGGATGTTAATTTGAGTAAACCTCTCTAGTTTAGTGGGAACATTCCACGTGAGCTTCAAACGCTGAGCTTTACAAGCATTTTAAACATGTCTAGCATTATTTCACCAGTCACAAGCAGCCGTAGAGTGGAAAAAATGACTACAGAACTTATTAAAAAGCAACAGCAGATCACGCAACACCGTCTCCCGAATCTCCACGGCGAATGGAGATAACCATTGCAAAGAGTTGAAAAAGTTCCCAGAAGGGTTCATAAAATGTTATGACTTCACGTTCTTGCTGCTGGAGAAGCAACAGCTCTTGCCCACCGTCTAATGAGTTTTTATGGGAATGCCTCCTAAACAGCGCAGGACAGAAACTGGGACTCATAATCAGTAGATTTGGCCTGGTGTACCACTTCGCCCCGGGCCAGCCGCCGCCTGTGCCAAATATTTCAGCGCGTACCTCTCTAATGAAAGCAGTCGGGCTCGTATGAAGGACCGAGAGGAATCTGTGTTTTCAAGGCCAAGGCCGTACTGACCACACACATCTGCTCACGCTCTTGTTACGCTGGTGTTTTTTCCAGATTTGACCAAGAGGGCCATTTCCCAGCTGCTCCGCCGGCCACTCCTCAACCCTTTAAACGCGGATGTCTGTGTACCTTAAACGCTTCTGTAATGGCTTAATTTGTTGGCTTATTGCAGCCATGTGTTGTTGAGGTGCGCGGGGGATTTATGGTGTGTGTTGCGAGCGCCATGTGGACGGTGTGCGGTCGCAGTGTTTCTCTCAAAAAAAGGCCTAAATTTAAGATTTGAAATGCATGTAAAATGTCCATCTGTTTGGATTACACTGTTTTAACATAAACACTAATAAATTAAACTTATGTCATGCATAAATGAAACTGGTCAGATTTCTACAATAGTACAGAGTGAACAGCAACGGTCCTAGTACTGAGCCTTGTGGTACTCCACATTTAACTGATCGATATGACCTCTCTTCACTTACTGTTGGTAATTTTCATCAGTGTGCAAAGAAATATAGAGCTGAGTGTCATCAGCATAACAGTGAAAACTAACGGCATGCTTTCTAATGATCTCGCAATTCTGACTTTATAACTCGCAATTCCGACTTTATTACTCGCAATTCCGACTTTATAACTCGCAATTCCGACTTTATTACTCGCAATTCCGACTTTATATCTCGCAATTCCGACTTTATAACTCGCAATTCCGACTTTATATCACACAATTCCGACTTTATTACTCGCAATTCCGACTTTATATCTCGCAATTCCGACTTTATTACTCGCAATTCCGACTTTCTAAAACTCGCAATTCCGACTTTATAACTCGCAATTCCGACTTTATATCTCGCAATTCCGACTTTATAACTCGCAATTCCGACTTTATATCACACAATTCCGACTTTATAACTCGAAATTCTGACTTTATATCACACAATTCCGACTTTATAACTCGCAATTCCGACTTTCTAAAACTCGCAATTCCGACTTTATAACTCGCAATTCCGACTTTATATCTCGCAATTCCGACTTTATAACTCGCAATTCCGACTTTATATCACACAATTCCGACTTTATAACTCGAAATTCCGACTTTATATCACACAATTCCGACTTTATAACTCGCAATTCCGACTTTCTAAAACTCGCAATTCCGACTTTATAACTCGCAATTCCGACTTTATATCTCGCAATTCCGACTTTATAACTCGCAATTCCGACTTTATTACTCGCAATTCCGACTTTATAACTCGCAATTCCAACTTTATAACTCGCAATTCCGACTTTATATCTCGCAATTCCGACTTTATAACTCGCAATTCCGACTTTATATCACACAATTCCGACTTTATAACTCGAAATTCCGACTTTATATCACACAATTCCGACTTTATAACTCGCAATTCCGACTTTCTAAAACTCGCAATTCCGACTTTATAACTCCCAATTCCGACTTTATATCTCGCAATTCCGACTTTATAACTCGCAATTCCGACTTTATTACTCGCAATTCCGACTTTCTAAAACTCGCAATTCTGACTTTATAACTCGCAATTCCGACTTTATATCTCGCAATTCCGACTTTATAACTCGCAATTCCGACTTTATATCTCGCAATTCCGACTTTATTACTCGCAATTCCGACTTTCTAAAACTCGCAATTCTGACTTTATAACTCGCAATTCCGACTTTATATCTCGCAATTCCGACTTTATAACTCGCAATTCCGACTTTATATCACACAATTCCGACTTTATAACTCGAAATTCCGACTTTATATCTCGCAATTCCGACTTTATAACTCGCAATTCCGACTTTATTACTCGCAATTCCGACTTTATATCTCGCAATTCCGACTTTATTACTCGCAATTCCGACTTTCTAAAACTCGCAATTCCGACTTTATAACTCGCAATTCCGACTTTATATCTCGCAATTCCGACTTTATAACTCGCAATTCCGACTTTATTACTCGCAATTCCGACTTCATATCTCGCAATTCCGACTTTATTACTCGCAATTCCGACTTTCTAAAACTCGCAATTCCGACTTTATAACTCGCAATTCCGACTTTATATCTCGCAATTCCGACTTTATAACTCGCAATTCCGACTTTATATCACACAATTCCGACTTTATAACTCGAAATTCCGACTTTATATCACACAATTCCGACTTTATAACTCGCAATTCCGACTTTCTAAAACTCGCAATTCCGACTTTATAACTCGCAATTCCGACTTTATATCTCGCAATTCCGACTTTATATCTCGCAATTCCGACTTTATATCTCGCAATTCCGACTTTATTACTCGCAATTCCGACTTTATAACTCGCAATTCCAACTTTATAACTCGCAATTCCGACTTTATATCTCGCAATTCCGACTTTATAACTCGCAATTCCGACTTTATATCACACAATTCCGACTTTATAACTCGAAATTCCGACTTTATATCACACAATTCCGACTTTATAACTCGCAATTCCGACTTTCTAAAACTCGCAATTCCGACTTTATAACTCGCAATTCCGACTTTATATCTCGCAATTCCGACTTTATAACTCGCAATTCCGACTTTATTACTCGCAATTCCGACTTTATAACTCCCAATTCCGACTTTATAACTCGCAATTCCGACTTTATATCTCGCAATTCCGACTTTATTACTCGCAATTCCGACTTTCTAAAACTCGCAATTCTGACTTTATAACTCGCAATTCCGACTTTATATCTCGCAATTCCAACTTTATAACTCGCAATTCCGACTTTATATCTCGCAATTCCGACTTTATAACTCGCAATTCCGACTTTATAACTCGCAATTCCGACTTTATATCACACAATTCCGACTTTATAACTCGAAATTCCGACTTTATATCTCGCAATTCCGACTTTATAACTCGCAATTCCGACTTTATTACTCGCAATTCCGACTTTATAACTCGCAATTCTGACTTTATAAAACGCAATTCTGACTTTATATCATGAATAAAAGCATTCTGAGGTGCAAATACATAATTGTAAGACTCAGCCGAATGTACGACTGCTCTTCTTCATGAGCATTTGAGCATGCAGTTAAAAAATAGCCTAGAGTGCCATCTGCTGTTAAAAACTAAGCTCAGAATCGATTTGCGATGCATTTGGAAAATATCAGAAACGATCCACGAATCGTGATGCATCAATAGTATTGTCCCAGCCCTAGAAATTACAAGTCACCCAATTTTTTATATCAGCTATGCATTCTGTTAATTTTGTGAATTGGTAAGTTTCGTCAGGGCGTGAAGAAATATAGAGCTGAGTATCATCAGCGTAACAGTGAAAACTAACGCCATGCTTCCTAATGATATCTCCCAAGGTAGCATGTACCAGCATATGCACCTTATAATCTCATGAATAACAGTTATAATACATCATAATACTATAATGCATAAGTATAATGCATCAATTTCAGACGTAACAAAGAATATAATGCATTTTAACTACAGTTATTTATGAAAATATATAATGCATTATAGCGTAGGCCTACAATATGAATATCTTTATACTGCATTATACATAAAGGCTTTAAGCAGGCTAAAGTGTTACCAAACTTTGTAATCCAAATGCATGCATCTTAAATGTAGGCCTAAAAAGGTCACGCATCTCCGACATTTCATGACGTCAGCTAACGGCGAACTGTTAAAGTGAGTGTCACGGCCAAGTAAGGATGTTTATGCAGGGAAAGGTGGACCTCTGGCTCACTTCATGGTAATGACCCTGCGTTTCGCCTGGCAACTATTGTTTACATCTGTAAATATGAAAACACACATTTCCCTGTGAACAAATGATGCTTGTGAGCTGGTTCTGCGTAATGAAAACACTCACAGATTAAGATGCCAAGCATCTTGCCTTGAAAGCAGACGAAAGCAGCGTCTGGAGTCAGAAAACAGCGGGCAATCTGTGAAAGCAGAAGCAGATGAAGTTGGTGTTTTTGCCATACAGCTGTTTTACATGAAGATAGACAAATAATCCAATGTGCATATTATTTCATTCTGCCAAAATCTGTCTTATGCATCTATTTTTAGTTTCTATTTCGGACATTAAAATCATCACATTATCTGTACAGAAGTGCAAGGAGTGTTCACACATTTTTTAAAAATGGCATTAGAATCAATAGACTGTGTATGTGTGTAACATCAGCAAGCCATTTCCCATCATGCTTTTACTTGCAAAGTTGGAGGAAAGCAAATCTCGCTTCAGATAGAGCTGCACGATTCTGGATAATTTGAGAATAACATTTTTTTTGTTTCAAATAGAGATCATGATTCTGAATAGACAACTAAACAAAATAACTTGAGACAAAATGTTAATTTTGCAGTCTATTTAAAAAATATGAAATTAATTTGAATGAATTTGAAACTATGGACATTTGTTTCCGCAATGAAATAAAAAGTCACAATTACCTTTATTATTCTTATCTCACGATTCTGACTTTTTTCTATAAAGTCAGAATCGCAATTCTGAGAAAAAAAAAGTCATATCTCGTAATTCCGACTTTATATCTCGCAATTCCGACTTTATATCTCGCAATTCTGACTTTATATCACGCAATTCCGACATTATATCTCGCAATTCCGACTTTATATCACGCAATTCTGACTTTATATCACGCAATTCCGACCTTATATCTCGCAATTCTGACTTTATATCACGCAATTCTGACTTTATATCTCGCAATTCCGACTTTATATCACGCAATTCCGACTTTATATCACGCAATTCCGACTTTATATCTTGCAATTCTGACTTTATATCTCGCAATTCTGACTTTATAACTCAATTTCGACTTTATATCACGCAATTCCGACTTTATATCATGCAATTCCGACTTTATATCACGCAATTCTGACTTTATATCTCGCAATTCTGACCTTATATCTCGCAATTCTGACTTTATATCACGCAATTCTGACTTTATATCTCGCAATTCCGACTTTATATCACGCAATTCCGACTTTATATCACGCAATTCCGACTTTATATCTTGCAATTCTGACTTTATATCTCGCAATTCTGACTTTATAACTCAATTTCGACTTTATATCACGCAATTCCGACTTTATATCTTGCAATTCTGACTTTATATCTCGCAATTCTGACTTTATAACTCAATTTCGACTTTATATCATGCAATTCCGACTTTATATCTTGCGATTCTGACTTTATATCTCGCAATTCTGACTTTATAACTCAATTCCGACTTTATATCTCGCAATTCCGACTTTATATCTCGCAATTCCGACTTTATATCACGCAATTGTATTTAAATCTCGCAATTTTGAGAAAAAAAGTCAGAATTGTGAGATATAAAGTCGCAATTATTTTTTTAATTTTTTCATTTAGTGGCGGAAACAAGCTTCCATATAAAACAATGATTCAGTGACAAATAAGTTTGCAAAAGTCACTTGTCGCCACCTACTGGTGTAACAATGTAATTGATACAATCTTTATTTGAAGCATCAAGTTACTTTCAAAAGGTGATTTACTCTATTTTAATCTCTACCGTAGACATCAGTGTTTATATCTGAACTATAAACTTTTATCCAGTACTGATAATCTGAATTAATGTAAGACAAAAATAATGATACTGTGTTGTTGAAAAGACTGTTTGTGAAGCTGTTTCATATCTATACATGACACCGGCTCTCTCGCTGTGATCCTCAAAGCTTTAATAGACAGAGACGAATCGCTGTCATTTCGGAGTAAGATCGCGTGAGTGTTTGAATCGAGACTGACATATTTTAACGATTAGATTTGTGTGGCGAACGTTAGCATGACGTCACATTAAGATTGAGCGTTTTATAAGTAAATAAAAAGGCTATAAATAAAGTAATTTGACTTGACAAAATACAGACATGAGTAAATGACTGAATTTACATTTGAACATATAGTATTTTTGTTTACTTTTACCTTTTTGCCTTCAGCAGACGCTATTATTCAAAGCAACTTGTCACAGAGCCAAAAATATTCAACAATATTGTTTAGTCTTTAAGACTGATTCTGTTTCTTCTAAAAAGTATCAATTAATGTAATTCCTGAGGAAGTGGATTAAAATTGGAACCAGAATCCATCACATTCTCATTCCATGTTTAACTAGTAAAGGAAGTGAAGGTAATCAAACACAATAACTTTCAACAATAACCCACAAATTGTCATTGGTTTTCCCAGACATCTGGGAATAATGGCCATCGGCACATCAAATGAAGCAACAGGCAGAAAAATTCATGCCACATATTTGAACCCCTCAAAAGGCAAAAATGAGTCCCTGATGTCCATGTTGACCCCATTTATGTGGCAGTTTTCCTTACGCTTCTCAAGGACGGTTAACCTTTCGCCTCTAGAGCCGATCAGTCGCCGGCAGACGTTTCCCAGCATCTGGAATTCATTCTGAATTTTCATTCGTACTTTAACAATTTCAGCATAATACTTTGCGTTTCGGTGTAAACGCTGGTACTATTATTCTGCCAAATGTCACAGATGCACAATACAAGACTGTTTTCTGAAAGATTGAGTTTGTGCTTAAAACAAGAACAAATATCTGTCAGTGGGGTCAGAAAAATACACTTAATTCAAAGTGAAAACTAGATGTTTTTCTGACTCTATTGGCAGATTTTTGTTTTTGATTTAATCATGAACTCACTTAATTTTGATCAGTTTTTCAGTAAACAAGTCTTAACATTTTCAGTCATTTCTCTTCTCCGTTAAATGATTTAAGAATCTTTAGATATTTGTGCTGGAAAACGAGACAGAAATACTGAGGAAGAACATCGTTTTTTGCACTGAAAACTTGACAAATGACCACAATGTAGCGGTTTTTACATTTAAATCAGGATAGATTAAATGCAACGCAACAAGTATGATCAGGTGAATAATATAATACACCATTATTTTTTATATTAGTAAACTAAACTTAATTTACTGTGTTTATCCCATTGATTTTTGCAATGTACTTGGATTGACAAAACTAGCTCTCAAATTCACATTTTCTTATGTATTTACTTATTTTAATCTACTTTTATTTGAAAAATACATTTTTCATTTATATACAGTATATATACAATTAAATAATTTATTTATTTACTAATTTAGTTACTTATTTGAAATAAATGTATTTATTTATTTAAATATTTTTTATTTATTAACAGACTCGTTTATTTACTTATTTTAATCTATTATTTATTCATTCGAATTAGTTTTTAAAAATACTCATTTATGTATTTACATATTTTAATCTACTTTTATTTATTTAAAAAATAAAAATATTTATTTAGACAGTTTCTATTTATTTACTTGTTTTAATCTAGTTTTATTAATTAATTAATTAATTTATTTATTTACTTATTTTAATCTATTTTTTACATATTTTATTCATTTTTAAAAATGTATTTATGTATTTACATATTTTAATATATTTTTATTCATAGACGATTTCTATTTACTTACTAATTTAGTAATTTAAAAAAAAAACTTTAAAAATGTTTATTAATTTATTTAAATATTTATATTTATTTGTTTATTTACTTATTTTAATCCATTTGTATTTATTTTAATCTATTTTCTATTAATTTTATTTATTTTTAAAAATGTATTTATGTATTTACATATTTTAATCTACTTTTATTTATTTAAAAAATTAAAATATTTATTTAGACAGTTTCTATTTATTTACTTGTTTTAATCTAGTTTTATTAATTAATTAATTTATTTATTTATTTACTTATTTTAATCTATTTTTTACATATTTTATTCATTTTTAAAAATGTATTTATGTATTTACATATTTTAATATATTTTTATTCATAGACGATTTCTATTTACTTACTAATTTAGTAATTTAAAAAAAAACTTTAAAAATGTTTATTAATTTATTTAAATATTTATATTTATTTGTTTATTTACTTATTTTAATCCATTTTTATTTATTTTAATCTATTTTCTATTAATTTTATTTATTTTTAAAAATGTATTTATGTATTTACATATTTTAATCTACTTTTATTTATTTAAAAAATAAAAATATTTATTTAGACAGTTTCTATTTATTTACTTGTTTTAATCTAGTTTTATTAATTAATTAATTTATTTATTTATTTACTTATTTTAATCTATTTTTTACATATTTTATTCATTTTTAAAAATGTATTTATGTATTTACATATTTTAATATATTTTTATTCATAGACGATTTCTATTTACTTACTAATTTAGTAATTTAAAAAAAAACTTTAAAAATGTTTATTAATTTATTTAAATATTTATATTTATTTGTTTATTTACTTATTTTAATCCATTTGTATTTATTTTAATCTATTTTCTATTAATTTTATTTATTTTTAAAAATGTATTTATGTATTTACATATTTTAATCTACTTTTATTTATTTAAAAAATTAAAATATTTATTTAGACAGTTTCTATTTATTTACTTGTTTTAATCTAGTTTTATTAATTAATTAATTTATTTATTTACTTATTTGAATCTATTTTTTACATATTTTATTCATTTTTAAAAATGTATTTATGTATTTACATATTTTAATATATTTTTATTCATAGACAATTTCTATTTACTTACTAATTTAGTAATTTAAAAAAAAAACTTTAAAAATGTTTATTAATTTATTTAAATATTTATATTTATTTGTTTATTTACTTATTTTAATCCATTTTTATTTATTTTAATCTATTTTCTATTAATTTTATTTATTTTTAAAAATGTATTTATGTATTTACATATTTTAATCTACTTTTATTTATTTAAAAAATAAAAATATTTATTTAGACAGTTTCTATTTATTTACTTGTTTTAATCTAGTTTTATTAATTAATTAATTTATTTATTTATTTACTTATTTGAATCTATTTTTTACATATTTTATTCATTTTTAAAAATGTATTTATGTATTTACATATTTTAATATATTTTTATTCATAGACGATTTCTATTTACTTACTAATTTAGTAATTTAAAAAAAAACTTTAAAAATGTTTATTAATTTATTTAAATATTTATATTTATTTGTTTATTTACTTATTTTAATCCATTTTTATTTATTTTAATCTATTTTCTATTAATTTTATTTATTTTTAAAAATGTATTTATGTATTTACATATTTTAATCTACTTTTATTTATTTAAAAAATAAAAATATTTATTTAGACAGTTTCTATTTATTTACTTGTTTTAATCTAGTTTTATTAATTAATTTATTTATTTATTTATTTACTTATTTGAATCTATTTTTTACATATTTTATTCATTTTTAAAAATGTATTTATGTATTTACATATTTTAATATATTTTTATTCATAGACAATTTCTATTTACTTACTAATTTAGTAATTAAAAAAAAACGTTAAAAATGTTTATTAATTTATTTAAATATTTATATTTATTTGTTTATTTACTTATTTTAATCAATTTTTATTTATTTTAATCTATTTTTTATTTATTTAATTTATTTTTAAAAATGTATTTATGTATTTACATATTTTAATCTATTTCTATTTATTCATTTTAAAATAAAACTATTAAAAAATATAATAAAAGTATTTATTTATAGGCATTACTTATTTAAACTTTTTTATTCATTTATTTAAATATTTTTATTTATTCATGTTTATTTATTTGTTTTAATCTATTTTCATTTATTTTAAACTAGTTTTATTAATTAATTTATTTACATATTTAAATCTATTTATGTATTAAAATAAAAAGTTACTTTTTAACTATTTAAATCTTATATATAAAACTACTTATATATATTTGCTAACTTGTTTTAGTTTATTTTTATTTAATTTTTTTCATCTATTTATATTATTTTATTTATTTATCCATATAATTTGGGGGAAAAAAGGTTCTTTTAAGAACTGTTCATTGAAATGTTCTTGTGAAAACTCTTACGTACAGAAAGATCCTCCATGCTGACTTCACGATGACCTCAACACGCTCACCCGTATTTGTTCAGCCGTCTCCTGGCATCAGACTCCCGCCCATATTTACGAACCCGTGGCATCTCTGATCACATGACCATCATCTGCAGGTGTGTTCATTGTCCGGTCCACCTGCCGTCTCAAAGGATAAAACAACAAACAAAGCAGCTGAAGGAAGTGGGAAGAGAAGTCCGGGCACAGAGTTCCTCGGATCGGATCCCGTCTATAAAACAATATGAAACACTTCATCAGACACATTCTCTGGGCTTTTACCTTCAAAAACATCCAAAACAGATTCCGATGGTCACAACTAGTTTTCTTTCACTGCATAAAGATATTTGCTGGGTTTTGGTCCCCATTGACTTCCATAGTATTTTTCTCATATGGAAGTCAATGGGGACCAAAAACGGTTACAGAATCTGAGCTGGACGTTACCGTCTCTTTATCAATATTTGTGCACTTCTTTCCAGCGTCCACTTTGCAAATATTTACTCTCCATAAAACAGTAAGTGGGAAAAAGTCTTTCTATTTGGAAAAAGTATTAAAGCTTTGTGAAGCGGCGAGAGCAAATATAACCTCTCACTGCACAATATCCCTTCAGACGGAGGAAATCCCAACAGAATTCCCAATATTCCCTATTTTGAGCTTGTGGTCACCTGACGCGTTCTTTTATCGCTGTAAATGTTTTTCTAACGCTCAATCGGTGATTTAATGGGGCTCCACATATAACTATAAATACACTAGCCGTCAAAAATGGATTTATGTTTCTCGTGATCTTGAAAACATAAAAAAAAGTTTTCATCACTGCATTAATATTGAGTCATAATGAAGAATGACTGCTATTATAAATGCAAATTATTTAATAAACATTCATCATAATCTATTTATCTTGTAAAGGCTGATTTTATGGAGCATGTAGAAGCTTTAAAGGCCACTAGATGGCGATGCATCACATCATTTACAGAAGAAACTTCAACTTTTCATTTCAAATTCAGCCCTTCATGGACATTATATGATCACTTAATGCATAGATTAAACCTTATTCTGAGATTACATGAAATTATCAGTTACAGAATGATTTCTGAAGGATCATGTGACACTGAAGACTGGAGTAATGATGCTGAAAATTCAGCTTTGATCACAGGAATAAATTATACTTTACTATATATTCACATAGAAAACAGCTGATTTACATTGGAATAATATTTCACAATTTTACTGTATTTTTTGATACAGTAAATAATTAATTAATAAAATTTTCATACTGACTGATTCAAACAGGTTAACATTATAAAAAATATTATTATATAAATTAACATTATAAATGTCAAAATATATTTGGAAAGTTTTTTTCTACTCATTATAGTCTTAGATGATTTATTTATTTACATATTTTAATATTTTATAACTAAACCTTTTTTATCTATTTATTAATTTTAATATTTTTTTATTTATTTTTAAATTAAAATGATGTATATACATTTTGTTATTTATATACTCATTTAGTTACTTATTTTAAACTGTTTTTATTTATTCATTTTTTATTAATTTAATTTACTTCCTCATTTATTTACTTATTTTAATCTATTTGTTATTATTCTAATCCATTTTTTCTAATTAATTAATGTATGTTTTAATTATGTAAATGTAATTTTATTTATGTATTTATTTTGATAATTTTTTTTTATTTATACAATTTTTTTATTTATTTACTTATTTTAATTAATTAATTTTAATATATTTTATTTACTTGTTCACTTATTTTAATCCATTTTTACTACATAATTAATAAATGTGTTTTATTTATGTGAATGTAATTTTATTTATCTAAATACATATTTTTATTTATTTACTTATTTAAATTAATTAATTAATTAAAATCATTTTATTCATATTATTTTTTAATTTATTCATATTATTTATTTACTTTAATCTTATTTATTTATTTAAATATAGTTTATTTATTCATTTACTTATTTGAATGTATTTGTTATTATTTTAAAATGTTATTAATTAACTTATTTTTCATGGAAAACTAATTAAACTAAAATTAAAACCAATTTTGAAAAAATCTTACTTAAAATAAAATATAAAAACCTATAAACTTATTTATTTCAGCTAGTTCCAAAGGCAACTTGATGTACTAAAAACTGAAATAAAAATAAATAAAAACTATATAGAGATATAAAAACTATATAGAAAACACAACAAAATAATATAAAAATAAAAGCTAATTAAAACAATAATAAAAAACTCTAATAGTATCTGAATGACACAAAATATCACTAGATTGATCTTTAATATGGAGATCTTCTGATCATTAAAGTGCCATTAATATTCATTTCAATCATATAAACTAATATGAATTAACTGATTTCTATAATAATTATTTCTTTGCACTTTTAACAGAAAATGAAGCAGAATAACAGGTTAAGTTAGAATCATTTCTCAAGGCACTTGTTAAAGCGAGGTCACACAGACGTGAAGCTGCTCCAAACGCTCTGAGGTCAAAGTTCACGCAGCCCCTGACCTTTGAATCCCTCACAACTGTCTCGAAGCTTCCCGCCTCCTTTTACAGCCCGTTGTCATGGAAACTAGTGTACACTACAGTGGCAAAGTTCAGCGCTCTCCTCCGCACCCGTCCACATGTCGAACATCGATGCGTTTAGTGTGAAACGTGTGACACAGAAACCAAGTTCAGCCAATGTTTATAACGTTTTCCAGTCATGTTGACATCTGAGGAGTTTGATTTGGACACACAACTTTTGACATCAACAACACAAGATATGAGATAGAAGATATCACAAATATTACTTTAATTTTTACAGTCAGGACAGAGCATTTGCTCATTTAATTTTTTTTTTAATCTATTTTTTATTTATTTATTTATTTATTTATGTTAATCTATTTTTATTCATTATTTTTTTAATTAAAATGATTTATAAACAATTTTAGTTATTTATTTACTCATTTAGTTTCTTATTTTAAACGTTTATTTATTTATTTAAATATTTTTATTTATTAATTTACTTTCTCATTTATTTACTTATTTTATTAATTAATTATTTTATTGTATTTTTATTTATTTTAATATAATTTTATTTATGTATTTAAATAAATAAATGTTTTATTTATATACATTTATACATATTTTATTTATTTATTCATATTATTTTGTTTCATTTATTCATTTACTTGTTTTACTTATTTTAATCTATTTGTTATTACTTTATTTATTAATTAATTAACTTATTTAAAAGTATTTTAATTTATTTTTTATTCATTTTAATGTATTTTATGTTTAAATAAATACAATTATTTATTTAAATACAATTTTAATTTATTAATTTACTTATTTTAATTAATTAATTTATTTAAATGTTTATTTATTTACTCATTTTATTTTGTTTCATTTATTCATATATTTATTGATATTATGTATTTACTTTAATCTTATTTATTTATTTAAATATTCTTTATTTATTCATTATTTATTTATTTTACTTAATCTTTGTTATTACTTTAATAAAATGTTTATTAATTAACTAACTTATTTAAATGTATTTTAATGTATTTTTATTTATTTAAATGTATTTCATGTATTTAAATAAATACAATTATTTATTTATATACAATTTTAATTTATTTATTTACTTACTTAATTTATTTATTTAAATGTTATTTATTTACTCGTTTTATGTTTTGTTTCATTTATTTATATATTCATTCATATTATGTATTTACTTTAATCTTATTTATTTATTTATTACTCATTTATTTACTTATTTAAATCTAATTTTTATTAATTAATTTATTTATTTGTTTTAATGCATTTTTTATTTATTTTAATTTTTATTTATTTATTTTATTTTTATTTATGTGTTTAAATAGGTACAACTATTTATATACAATTTATTTTTTAAATTATTTTAATTTATTTATTTAAATTATCTTTTTAAATAAAAGTCGTATTAAATATTGTTTTAATTAATCATTATTTATTTACTTATTTTATTAAATTTTTATTATGTATTTTAACCTTATTTTCTAATAAGCCTTTAACCTTATTCTATAATTTATTTATTTTTACATTTTTTACATTTTTTATTTTCTCTAAACATTTCCACAAACCCTCCAGCACTCCCTGAAAACCTGCCATACACATGTTCTCTGACACACATAGCAGATCAATGATGTAACATCATCATACAGCGTTGTGTGTGTGTGTGTGTGTGTGTGTGTGTGTGTGTCTAGTGCGCACACTGTTGCAGACTGCAGTGGGGGAGGGGAAGTACAGTATCACAGACGACACAAACCCTCCATACTGACTGTGACTGACTGCAGCCGCCCTTCCCCCACTGCTGCAGGTCACATGACCCTGGTGGGGCGGGTGGGGGAGGCAGATTGAACCTGTTCTTTGTTAGGAGGTCAGTGCTCTCTCCTACCGTACACCCGCTAAATGATGCGCGCTGCAAACACACACACATTACGAAACACTGAAACAAACACTCTGTCTGTCATCATTAACCACATCCGTCAAGATCTAAACAGGGCGAAAGTAAAAGTCACATGATACACAGTAAAAAAAAAAAAGGTTGGTGTAGAAACACTTTTCACTCAGTAAATTTCACAATTAATTATGAATAAATGCCATATAATGCCATAATGCAATAATATTTATTTGCAACTACAAAAAAAAAAATTATAATTTTTAGAGTGTAAAATAAAGCTTTGAAATCTCTTTTGCATCCAACTAAGGGGCTGTTTACATGACACCATTTTCAACTAAAAACGGGGAACTTTTTATGCGTTTTGGCCGTTCATTTGCACGGAAACGCTGAAAACGCAAACTTGAAAATGTGTTTCAAAGTGCGAGTTTTTGAAAACGTTTTCATCTCCATGTAAACTGCAAAAACGTGAATTTGTGAAAACAGTGACGTCATGTGCATACGTGTTACGTTGTTAGTTTATAGGCGCGTGTTTCTTTACGAAATGACATCGCCATCTACTGGCCTGACAGCATAATACGGAATTTTTAGTCGTTTTCATGGATCTGTGTGAACGATGATCGTTTTGACAACGTTGTCATCTGTACGCGAAAAACACAAAGTACAGCGTTGTCATTAACATATCTTAAGAAACAATACCGTTATCAGACAATACCTTTATCGTCTCCATGTAAACTACAAAAACGTGAATTTGTGAAAGCGGTGACGTCATGCGCATGCGTGTTACGTGTTCAGTCTATAGGCGCATAGTGTTTATTTACAAAGTAACATCGCCATCTACTGGCCTGACAGCAGAATACAGCGTTTTTAGTCATTTTCGTGGATCTGTGTGAACGGGGATCGTTTTGACAACGTTGTCGTCTGTACGTGAAAAAAACAAAGGAAAAATGTTTGTTTTTAAGTACATCGTTGTCGTAAACGTACCCTAAGAAACAATAGCGTTATTAAACGATGCTGTTATCGTCTTCGTGTAAACTACAAAAACATGAATTTGTGAAAAAGGTGACGTCATGTGCATGCATGTTACGTGTTCAGTTTATAGGCGCATGTGTTTCTTTGCAAAGTGACATCGCCATCTACTGGCCTGACAGCAGAATACAGCATTTTTAGTCGCGGTTCCATGTGAATGAGAATCGTTTTGACAACGTTGTCGTCTGTACGTGAAAAACACCTAAAAAAATGCAAACTTGAAAATGTGTTTCAAAGTACAAGTTCTTAAAAATTATACCCTTATCATCTCCTTGTAAATTACAAAAACGTGAATTTGTGAAAACGGTGACGTCATGCGTGTTACGTGTTCAGTTTATAGGAGTTTAGTGTTTCTTTACGAAGTGACATCGCCATCTACTGGCCTGACAGCAGAATACAGCATTTTTAGTCGTTTTCGCGGATCCGTGTGAACGAGGATCATTTTGACAACATTGTTGTCTGTACGCGAAAAACACAAAGGAAAAATGTTTCAATTTTTAAGAAAATCATTGTCATAAATGTACCCTAAGAAACAATACCGTTATCAGACAATACCCTTATCGTCTCCATGTAAACTACAATAACGTGAATTTGTGAAAGCGGTGACGTCATGCGCATGCGTGTTACGTGTTCAGTCTATAGGCGCATGTGTTTCTTTACAAAGTGACATCGCCATCTACTGGCCTGACAGCAGAATACAGCGTTTTTAGTCGTGGATCCGTGTGAACAAGAATCGCTTTGACAACGTTGTCGTCTGTACGCGAAAAACACAAAGGAAAAATTTTTGTTTTTAAGTACATCGTTGTCGTAAACATACCCTAAGAAACAATAGCGTTATTAAACGATACTGTTATCGTCTTCGTGTAAACTACAAAAACATGAATTTTGTGAAAAAGGTGACGTCATGTGCATGCATGTTACGTGTTCAGTTTATAGGCGCATGTGTTTCTTTGCAAAGTGACATCGCCATCTACTGGCCTGACAGCAGAATACAGCATTTTTAGTCGCGGTTCCATGTGAATGAGAATCGTTTTGACAACGTTGTCGTCTGTACGTGAAAAACACCTAAAAAAATGCAAACTTGAAAATGTGTTTCAAAGTACAAGTTCTTAAAAATTATACCCTTATCATCTCCTTGTAAATTACAAAAACGTGAATTTGTGAAAACGGTGACATCATGCGTGTTACGTGTTCAGTTTATAGGAGTTTAGTGTTTCTTTACGAAGTGACATCGCCATCTACTGGCCTGACAGCAGAATACAGCATTTTTAGTCGTTTTCGCGGATCCGTGTGAACGAGGATCATTTTGACAACATTGTTGTCTGTACGCGAAAAACACAAAGGAAAAATGTTTCAATTTTTAAGAAAATCATTGTCATAAATGTACCCTAAGAAACAATACCGTTATCAGACAATACCCTTATCGTCTCCATGCAAACTACAATAACGTGAATTTGTGAAAACGGTGACGTCATGCGCATGCGTGTTACGTGTTCAGTCTATAGGCGCATGTGTTTCTTTACAAAGTGACATCGCCATCTACTGGTGACGTCATGCGTGTTACGTTTTCAGCTTATAGGCGTGTAGTGTTTCTTTACACAGTGACATCGCCATCTACTGGCCTGACAGCAGAATACAGCATTTTTATTCGTGGATCCGTGTGAACAAGAATCGCTTTGACAACCTTGTCGTCTGTACGCGAAAAACACAAAGGAAAAATTTTTGTTTTTAAGTACATCGTTGTCGTAAACGTACCCTAAGAAACAATAGCGTTATTAAACGATACTGTTATCGTCTTCGTGTAAACTACAAAAATGTGAATTTTGTGAAAAAGGTGATGTCATGCGCATGCGTGTTACGTGTTCAGTCTATAGGCGCATGTTTCTTTATGAAGTGACATCGCCATCTACTGGTGACGTCATGCGTGTTACGTGTTCAGCTTATAGGCGTGTAGTGTTTCTTTACACAGTGACATCGCCATCTACTGGCCTGACAGCAGAATACAGCATTTTTAGTCGCGGTTCCGTGTGAACGAGAATCGTTTTGACAACGTTGTTGTCTGTACGTGAAAAACGCCAAAAAAAATGCTTGAAAATGTGTTTCTAAGTACAAGTTCTTGTACTCAAGTTCAATCATCTCCATGTAAACTACAAAAACGTGAATTTGTGAAAACAGTGACGTCATGCGTGTTACGTGTTCAATTTATAGGAGTTTAGTGTTTCTTTACGAAGTGATATCGCCATCTACTGGCCTGACAGCAGAATACAGCGTTTTTAGTCGCTTTCGCGGATCCGTGTGAACGAGGATCATTTTGACAACATTGTTGTCTGTACGCGAAAAACACAAAGGAAAAATGTTTCAATTTTTAAGAAAATCATTGTCATAAATGTACCCTAAGAAACAATACTGTTATCAGACAATACCCTTATCGTCTCCATGTAAACTACAATAACGTGAATTTGTGAAAACGGTGACGTCATGCGCATGCGTGTTACGTGTTCAGTCTATAGGCGCATGTGTTTCTTTACAAAGTGACATCGCCATCTACTGGTGACGTCATGCGTGTTACGTTTTCAGCTTATAGGCGTGTAGTGTTTCTTTACACAGTGACATCGCCATCTACTGGCCTGACAGCAGAATACAGCGTTTTTAGTCGCTTTCGCGGATCCGTGTGAACGAGGATCATTTTGACAACATTGTTGTCTGTACGCGAAAAACACAAAGGAAAAATGTTTCAATTTTTAAGAAAATCATTGTCATAAATGTACCCTAAGAAACAATACCGTTATCAGACAATACCCTTATCGTCTCCATGTAAACTACAATAACGTGAATTTGTGAAAACAGTGACGTCATGCGTGTTACGTGTTCAATTTATAGGAGTTTAGTGTTTCTTTATGAAGTGATATCGCCATCTACTGGCCTGACAGCAGAATACAGCATTTTTAGTCGTTTTCGTGGATCCGTGTAAATGAGAATCGTTTTGACAACATTGTTGTCTGTACGCGAAAAACACAAAGGAAAAATGTTTAAATTTTTAAGAAAATCATTGTCATAAATGTACCCTAAGAAACAATACCGTTATCAGACAATACCCTTATCGTCTCCATGTAAACTACAATAACGTGAATTTGTGAAAGCGGTGACGTCATGCGCATGCGTGTTACGTGTTCAGTCTATAGGCGCATGTGTTTCTTTACAAAGTGACATCGCCATCTACTGGTGACGCCATGCGTGTTACGTTTTCAGCTTATAGGCGTGTAGTGTTTCTTTACACAGTGACATCGCCATCTACTGGCCTGACAGCAGAATACAGCATTTTTATTCGTGGATCCGTGTGAACAAGAATCGCTTTGACAACGTTGTTGTCTGTACGCGAAAAACACAAAGGAAAAATTTTTGTTTTTAAGTACATCGTTGTCGTAAACGTACCCTAAGAAACAATAGCGTTATTAAACGATACTGTTATCGTCTTCGTGTAAACTACAAAAATGTGAATTTTGTGAAAAAGGTGACGTCATGCGCATGCGTGTTACGTGTTCAGTCTATAGGCGCATGTTTCTTTATGAAGTGACATCGCCATCTACTGGTGACGTCATGCGTGTTACGTGTTCAGCTTATAGGCGTGTAGTGTTTCTTTACACAGTGACATCGCCATCTACTGGCCTGACAGCAGAATACAGCATTTTTAGTCGCGGTTCCGTGTGAACGAGAATCGTTTTGACAACGTAATTGTCTGTACGTGAAAAACGCCTAAAAAAATGCAAACTTGAAAATGTGTTTCTAAGTACAAGTTCTTGTACTCAAGTTCAATCATCTCCATGTAAACTACAAAAACGTGAATTTGTGAAAACAGTGACGTCATGCGTGTTACGTGTTCAATTTATAGGAGTTTAGTGTTTCTTTACGAAGTGATATCGCCATCTACTGGCCTGACAGCAGAATACAGCATTTTTAGTCGTTTCCGCGGATCCGTGTAAATGAGAATCGTTTTGACAACATTGTTGTCTGTACGCGAAAAACACAAAGGAAAAATGTTTCAATTTTTAAGAAAATCATTGTCATAAATGTACCCTAAGAAACAATACCGTTATCAGACAATACCCTTATCGTCTCCATGTAAACTACAATAACGTGAATTTGTGAAAACAGTGACGTCATGCGTGTTACGTGTTCAATTTATAGGAGTTTAGTGTTTCTTTACGAAGTGATATCGCCATCTACTGGCCTGACAGCAGAATACAGCGTTTTTAGTCGCTTTCTCGGATCCGTGTGAACGAGGATCATTTTGACAATGTTGTCGTCTGTACGTGAAAAACGCAATTCCATTTTAGTACATGGTTGTCGTAAACGTACCCTAAGAAAAACAGATGGATCCTGCAGGTCTGACGTCATTTTGTTACGGTTTGAACAAGTTTAAATATGCAGAATGAAGATTATTAATTACTAAATTTCACTCTGTTTCTCACATAAAGCTTCAGAAGATTATGCATTTTTATAAGTAGCATAAAAACAGTACTCGTTGCTAGTACTATGTTAACACTTGACACTAAGGTGTTACCAATAACTGCACATGAGGACACAGTTTCTAGAGTCATTTTCGCGTGAACCGCTCCTTTAACAGTGATTAGTGTTTGTCTGAGACAGAGATCATAGTGCAAGCTTTTCTCTCACTGATGCAAGAGACTGCAACCTTTGCTGTGAATGCACACTAGTTAGGGAACAACAGGATACACAACACAGCTGTGAAATGCATATTTAACACGGCTTGTTAGAAATCATTCTGATATGATGATTTGCTGCTTCGCTGTCACTTTTGATCAATTAAATGCGCCCTTGATGACTAAAAGTATTCATTTCTTTTCTATTAATATACATATGCGTTTATTATTTTTGTAAACAGTTGCGCGGATACTTCGGTATTTACGGCCGTCACAGGAATGTGTCACACTAATGTACTCCTGTCTTGTTATTTACTTTCCGAATGTGAATGACTGTGCAGCGCGAAAAGAGAATTAATCAGCCAGTGTGTGACCTTACAGGCGCAAAAGAGGGAGGGAGACGTGTGTGTCTGCGGTAACGTTGCGTCATAACAACTACAGAAGTGTGATTATCTCCAGATAATCTCCTTCAGCGCCGACAAATAAAAGTCAAACATTAAGTGAAACACACTGTCAAGTGATTATACTGTTAAAAATGAAAGAAAGACACGTGTTTCATTTTCTTTTTTGTTTTAGGAGATCATGTGGAATGTTCTGGCAGCACTAGTCTATGAAATTATTGTATTATAATAAAATCATTACACCAGGGCCTAACCAGACACGACGCGATAAAGAAACGAGCGATAACAGCTTATCTTTCCCACGTAAATCTGGGCTTTATGACAGGGCATTTATCGGTCACATGGTTCATTTACGGTTATGAAGAATTTAACCATGCGAGGCACAAGATGGCGAAGACAGTGTTATTTCATGGTGGATGTGGTCTGATTTTGTGTTGTTGAATAAGCAGGTTTAAGGTCAGCTGCTCATTTTTCCATTGTGGGTCACAAAGTGCAAAACGCCCCCCTCCCCCCATTCTCTGCGGCTGCGGCTCAATACCTAGTGAGCTCCCTACCTAGACAGCATGGAAGCAAACCTAATATTGATTTCAATGTTATTTATTGCAAAATCACTTTATGACTATAGTCAACAATAAGAAGTAATATAATGGTAATTTGCATAAATTGCATTTTTTTTTTTTTTTTTGATTGGTGCATTGCTTTTGGTAGTTTATTAAGTGATCAGACACACTGCTGGGCGATAAAACAGGTGAAAAAACACATAGATGCACATTAAAGAAGAGACCCAAGTCATATCTACATATAATAAAACATAATTTTGCATTTTTAGTGCAAAAAAAGCCTTATTTTATTTTATTTTTTTTAAACTTTGCGTTTTTATTAAGTTTTGTATAAAAAGCCTGAATATTTAATTTAAAATATATAATTTTGTATTTTAATTCAAATTTGCATATAAAAAAGCCTTACTATTTAAAAATGTAAATAAATAATTAGCATTTTTAATTTAATTCTGTATATAATCATAATTATATTATATTATATTAATTCTGTATTCTGTATATATATATATATATATATATATATATATATATATGTGTGTGTGTGTATATATATATATAGCATTTTAATTCAATGCTCCATAAAAGAATGCTTTACTGCTTAAAATAAATATATATATAATTTTGCATTTTTATTCAATTTTCTATATATATTTTTTAATTTAATTATATAATTTTGTACTTTTTAATTCAAATTTGTATATAAAAAGCCTTACTATTTTAAAATTAAAATAAATAGTTTGCATTTTTAATTGTTTTTTTTAATTGTTTTTTTTTTGCATGTGTAATAATTTTGTATAAAAATGCAGTTTTATATATATATATATATATATATATATATATATAAACGTTTTTAATTCAGTGTTATATAAAAGTGCTTTACTGTTTAAAATAAAAGAAATAGATTAGCATTTTTAATTAAATTTTCCATAAAAAAAGTTTTGCTGTTTGAAATAAAAATATAATTTTGTATTTTCATTCATTTGTATTTCCTATAAAAAATGCTTTACTGTTTAATAAAAATAATAATTTAGCATTTTTAATTAAATTTCCCATAAAAATTTTTTACTGTTTAAAATAAAAATATCTAATTTTGTATCTTTTATTCAGTTTTCTGTAAAAACGCCTATTTCAATATAAATATAAATAGTAGCCTAAGAATACTAGGCTAGTGTGCTGTCTAGTTAGGGAGCTCAGTAGGCATGTGAACACAGCCCGCCTCTCTCTCTCTGCTGTAGTAAGTGTGTGCGCTGCTGTCTGTCTTCCGACGCTCCATTCTGTGAGAAACACACAGGAAACTTGTCTAAAAACACACAGGATCGACATTTAAACGTGAACTTTGGCACTCGAGACCTCGACTGTTGTTCCACATCGATCTTTACACGGAATATCGCCGATAACGAGAGGAAATCTGCCTAAAGATGGGTGTAAAGTCGCAGTTTGCACACTGAAGTTGGATGGTGTTTTCCAAGTGGAAGTGAAAGAGAAGCGGCGACTTGAATCTTGGCGGTGAGAACAAGAGATATTTCATTCATTTGAACTTTTTCTGTGTGGATTGATCAGTTGAAGTGCTTGGAAATCTTTGTGAGGAAACTACACGCATGTTTGAACTTTCCCACTCACCTCTAACGCCTTTAAAGTCTTATTTCCAGGGTGGCATGTGTTTGTTGACCACCTTAGTACGTGATGGACACTCAAAAGAGCTCATTTCTTATTGTTTTTGTCCTAATACATGCTGAAAGAAGCCGCCAGATGCAGCAGCACATGCTTCAGGATGAGGCGGGTGGGGGAGGGGCTGATCCGGTGTCTTCACTAGTTAGTAGTACTAGTTAGTGTACTTCAAATCTTAGTTGTGCTAATTTTTTTTTTAGACATTTTTTTTTTGTGATTTTTAATGAGTATCAAATATAATGATTTAAACTGTGTTGTTATTCTACAGTAGAAATGATTTAACAGTACATACTAAGTACATACTTACAGCTGAAAGCCTCCATCACTTGTTGATATCAGTAATTTAGCTGCTTGAATCAGCATCAACTGGTCCATGAGGGAAAATAAGGTCATGTTTTTAGATGTAGGCTTTTCATTTATGAGATATGATTTGTGGTTTGTGTCCAGATCTGATCGCTGACCTTGCTGCGTATGTAATTTCCATCACAGCATCTGTTTTTGTTGGCGTACTGTATTACAGTACAGCTCATTTCTAAATATTTGGATGGAAAGTTTAATGAAGTTTGTGATCTCGATTCAAACACCCACGCGATCTTTTTCCTAAATGACTAAACGTCTTTTAAAGCTTTGACGAGTACGGTCACAGCGAACATTCAGATCTGCGTTGTCATGAAATCATTCAGATTATCACAGAAGTACTGCATAAAAGTTTATAGTTCAGATATAAACACTGATGTCTACAGTAGAGATTAAAATAGAGCAAATCAGCTTTTCAAAGTAACTTGATGCTTCAAATGTATCAATTACATCGTTACACCAGTAGGTGGCGACAAGTGACGGTTAAAAACATGTATTTGTCATTGAATCATTCATTCAAGAGATTCGTTCAAAAACGCTGAAACAAGTGAAGTCTTTAGCTGCGCCTCGTTTTGAAGGCTGCGTCCTCTGGAGGTCGCATTTGAAGTCTGCATACGTCATCAAGGATGTAACCGTTAGATTGCAAAGTAAGAAAGAAATTACAGTATTTTACACCACGAAGAATAACAGTCAACTTTATTACGGTTACTTTTCTTAAATAAAACATTCTTGATGATGTATGCAGCCTTCAAATGCGACCTCCGGAGGACGCAGCCTCCGAAATGAGACACAGCTTTTATGAGTGAGTCATTGACTCATTCATTCAAGACATTCGTTTAGAAATACTGATTGATCCAGTAGAGAAACAAGTGAAGTCTTTATGAGTGAGTCATTGAATCATTCATTCAAGAGATTCGTTCAAAAAGCGAGCAATGAAACAAGTGAAGTGTTTATGAGTGAGTCATTGAATCATTCATTCATGAGATTTGTTCAAAAACGCTGATTCATCCAGTAATGAAACAAGTGAAGTCTTTATGAGTGAGTCATTGAATCATTCATTCAAGAGATTTGTTTTGAAACGCTGATTCATTCACTAATGAAACAAGTGAAGTATGTGAGTGAGTCATTCAATCATTCATTCAAGAGATTCGTTCAAAAAACGAGCAATGAAACAAGTGAAGTGTTTATGAGTGACTCATTGAATCATTCATTCAAGCGATTTGTTCAAAAACACGATTCATCCAGTAATGATATGAGTGAGTCATTGAATCATTCATTAAACCCAATTTAAAAAAAAATTCAAATGAATTAAATATTTTTAAAATAGAATGCAGCAATTAATACTTTGTCAGAAGCTCTAGTAAATTGCATTTTGTTTGTTTTATCGTCTATTCAGAGTCATGCAGCTCTATGAAATATTGAACAAAATTAACACAAAATGGGTATTCATACAAATTACGCATTATATGTATTATTCAAAAACGGGTGTCACATGATTTTGATCATACTGTACCCTAGTGTTTAATCAGATGTATGTGCAAACTGATGTTTTGATGACAAATGCCACTATTAATGGCCGATATAAAGCCAATTATATATGACATCACACTATTTAATTTAATGATAGAAAAACATTTTTATTGATGTTTCTCAGTATTTGTCCATCTTTTTTTTTCCCACTGTGCTGATTGCAGTGCATTATGGGATTGCTTTCTCTGCAAAGGACACCTATGCAGATGAAACGCAGTACAGAAGTAGAATCTACATGCAAGTTGTAAATTAAATATGCTAAGAAAGGAAGACGCAGTTTTGTTTTTAAAGATAAAGTTGGGAATGCCTAATGCAGTCGCTAAGGAGAATTAGAATATGATTCCCGCGCCTAATCTCCATTCATCTTCATATGGAGATCACTCCCACGCTACAGCTTGTCACGCTGTTATAAATAGCTTTAGATTTGCACAGAGTTGTAAATCATTACAAGTTGACTGAGTTAATGGTTAATAGGATTGAAGAGAGAGAGTTGTGGTCTTGGGATTTTCTCCAGGATTTGAGCAAAGCCAAATCCAAATCCGTCTGAAAGAATGATGCCAGAATGGCCTAGTTTTGAAACAGAGAAAGAGACTGTAGTGTCTCCATGTTTAATGCTCATAATAAACCAGACAAAATGGTTTGCATGTTTTCTTGAGGCTTGTCTGTTTGTTTTTTTTATCCCATTTTTAGGGCTGCGTGATATACTGAATATTCATGATGTTTGTGATGATTTTACTGGTAGTGTTCCAACAAAACTCTGATAAATTACTGATATATGATGCTGAAAATTCAGCTTTGATCACAGGAATAAATTACATTTTACTATATATTCACATAGAAAACGGCTATTTTAAAATGTAAAAATATTTCACAATTTGTATCAAATAAATGCGGCCTTGGTGAGCAGGAGAGACTTCTTTAACCCCAAACTGTCAGATAATAGTACACAGGCGTGTTATGATTTTTTTTTTATATATCATATTGTACCCTAGTGTGTATGTATATTGAGATTCCAGTGCTAAACACGTCCCATAAAATGCACAGTGATGCACAACAATACAATACTGTTAGACTAATATATTGCATTAGAGAGGAGTGTGTCTGTATTTGTGTAAATGTCTGTTATGGTGTTTGGATTTGAATGGGCTGTAATGTGCAACTCGCGGCTGCATGTTGACGTGATACACAGGATTTTTGCATCTCCATGGCAACGTTGTTTAAAGGGTTAGTTCACCCAAAAATGAAAATTCTGTCATTAATTACTCACCCTCATGTTGTTCCACACCTGTAAGACCTTCGTTCATCTTCAGAACACAAATTAAGATATTTTTGATGAAATCCGATGGCTCAGTAAGGCCTGCATAGCCAGCAATGACATTTCCTCTCTCAAGATCCATTAATGTACTAAAAACATATTTAAATCAGTTCATGTGAGTACAGTGGTTCAATATTAATATTATAAAGCCACGAGAATATTTTTGGTGCACCAAAAAAAACAAAATAACGACTTATATAGTGATGGCCGATTTTAAAACACTGCTTCAGGAAGCTTTAGAGCGTTATGAATCAGTGTGTCGAATCAGCAGTTTGGAGCACAAAAGTCACGTGATTTCAGCAGTTTGGCGGTTCGACACGCGATTCGAATCATGATTCGACACACTGATTCATTTGTGCTCCGAAGCTTCCTGAAACAGTGTTTTGAAATCGGCCATCACTAAATAAGTCGTAATTTTGTTTGATTTAGCGCACCAAAAATATTCTCGTTGCATTATAATATTAATATTGAACCACTGTACTCACATGAACTGATTTAAATATGTTTTTAGTACATTAATGGATCTTGAGAGAGGAAATGTCATTGCTGGCTACGTAGGCCTTACTGAGCCATCGGATTTCATCAAAAATATCTTAATTTGTGTTCCGAAGATTAACGAAGGTCTTACGGGTGTGGAACGGCATGAGGGTGAGTAATTAATGACAGAATTTTCATTTTTGGGTGAACTAACCCTTTAAGGTTTTAAACGTCTTTGCCATCAGCTATTTTACTTCTGTTTGTCACATACACCGTTTCTCTCTGCTGACGAATTAATTTTCTCTCCACTCAGATCAACTGCTATTGATGGTTTAGTATTTGAAGAAAATTAGCCTACATTTGGTCATCTGGCCTCTGGGACAGACTTATTATTAAGGATGGCAATTTGCATAAATTCCCGTAATTGATCATTGTTTAAATTAACAATCAATTATTCGTTAACCTCTTAAACCTCTTATGAAAAAATGTTGCTGATGCACGTGTAAACGATATACACATGAAATATTAGTAAACCATAGTAGATCACATATATTTATTTAGAGCAGGTGGTTTCAAACGAGCCCAAACACAACATAAGTGACATTGACATGCTGCTTCGCTTAAGCAATGGGACGTCCGGGATCTGATCACATCGTGACGCAGTGATTAACGTCATTTGAAAGTTCAACCAATGGAAGCTGGATCTCTGATATAGTATGTAGGGATGATTATAGTTTTATTATCACTCATTTTATTATTGTGGCGTTTACACAAGTAAGTAGTTCTTATGTTCCTTTTTGGACCCTTAAATGGCTAGCCTACTAAATCCATTGCATAGCTTGAAGACATACATTTTTATACGTGTTATACGCACCTCAAAATTACACACTCTAAAGATGACCTTCCTTAATCAATTGATAAGTTTTATGGGTTAAACTATTATCAACAATTAATCAATTGGCGATTAACTGTTAGCATCCCTAGTTATTATCGTTCAAATAAACAAAAAATGTTATCTTATCATTAAAATTGGTAAAATATTTACACGATAAATGTGACAGTACACACACACATATATATTATATAAACACAAACTTTTATTTGGATGCGATTAATTGTTTGACGGCACAATAAAAAACCTAAACTATCCAAAAATTAGAAATATTGCTTTAGCAACTAACAATGTAAAATAAAGCATTAAAATTACTAACTGTAATAAATGAAAACTAAAAATGAAAAAGCATAACAAAATTAAGCGAAAACTGAAAATTATAAAATAAAAGTATTCAAAATATTAATAAATAAATAAATAAATTAATGAATAAAATATATATAAATAACACTGCTCTGGGTCCAGTTGTGTAATTGTCTGTGATTTACAAAAAATATAACTAACGATAATGAATGTTTATTTTTTAAAACTAATGACTTCAACTTTTATTTTATTTATTTATAGTATAGATGATGATTTATTTAGCATAGACTAATGAACTATATTACTTGGTGAAATAATTATTATAGTTATTAAAAATAAATTTTACTATTTATTAAACATTGTTTTTTGTATCATATTTTGTGCCGTTAGTTTATTAACGCAATACGTTTTTGAGAGGCTATGATTTCCAGGTTTAATGGCAGTAAAATCAGTTAAGTTTCTCCAGCTTAAAATACAGTGAAGTGATTCCTCCCTCGCAGTCGTCACGTATGAAGTCGACTAACTGAAGTGGCTACGCTGGCGACTTGTCAGTTTGCGGGTTCATTAGTCTCTGGTGACCGCAGGGAATGACTGGCGCATTTTGACTCGCGGCACCGCTCATGAGAAAATGGCTGCTGTCTGCAGGTCCTGTGAACACATCTGTCAGAGGTGACCAGCCAGGAGAAAATCAGGCTCTCTGCGGCCTCGCTTGTGTCCTGTTTTCCACATTAATCATTCTTGTGGTTTCTTTTGGCTCAGTGCTTGTGACAATTTTTATCCTTCCTTTATACCTAGTTTTTATTCATTAAACGGTAATGTCTTGTTTAACATATGCTAATGTTACCATTTTATTACTTCTATCACTTCTTTTTATTCTCTTGGTTGGAGTTTGTATTAAATATTTAGCATTTATTCACAGTAATTTTACTGGCAATATTAAATGAAGCAACATTGTGAATACAGAGTCAGATTCAGGACGTGTAAAAGCTGTATTCATTTTCTCCATAAGGGAATCGATTTATA
Source organism: Megalobrama amblycephala (assembly GCF_018812025.1). Taxonomy (NCBI): domain Eukaryota; kingdom Metazoa; phylum Chordata; class Actinopteri; order Cypriniformes; family Xenocyprididae; genus Megalobrama; species Megalobrama amblycephala. The sequence goes on from NC_063049.1 coordinate 45,188,786, forward strand.
ATGATAACTTATAAACTGTTTAAAAAACATCCCTACGGTGAGCTTTGAGGTTTTTTAATGGATGGTATATGCGTCTGTTTGCATTATTTCAACATAATTTTATAAATAATCATGTTTAACAGAAAAATTCTTGGTGAAAAACTACATTACCCATGATTCTGCAGAGAAATTGTTACCAATCAGAGAGTTGCAACAATAAAATCATGCCAAAAGAACTTTAGCTCCACCCACTCCAGCGAAATGCTGCGAATGACGTAATTAGTGATCGACCGATATTTTTTATTTTTTTTTAGAACCGATACCGATAATTTGTGTGTTTATGTGCCCGATAACCGATATTTATTTACTGTTATACTTCTGTTTTTGACATGATTACAACACTGAACTGAACAAACCATTTTAATTATAACAATAAATATAATTTATATTTAAAACAAGTCTTATTTATACAACAATAAATTTAGTTAATTTTAATCTTCATATTAAGTAATTTTATTTATAAAAAGCATCAGCAGCAACACTAACGTTAACAATAACTTTGTCTTTCAACTTTGCAGAAATGTAATGCTTCATTTTAAACTACAGTTTTAGTAGATTTAAAGCTGTTTAAAGAGCGAAGAATAATTCACTGGATAATGTGAAATAACTGAATAATATTCTCTGGAATATAACAAACAAAACATTGTATTTTATTGCATTTCTCAACTGGTATGTTACAACAGAATTATTAATAATGTTTTTATCATTCTAGATTATGAAATTCTCAAAACACCCACAAGATGGCGACGTTTATCGGTAAATCCGATATTACAAAACCGATATCCGATTATGATAAAATACTTAAATATCGGTAAATCGATATATCGGTCGGTCGATCGATCTCTAGACGTAATCATTTAACTACTTAATTATTTGTATACACAATATGTTTATTTATCGATGCACGTAAAATATATTATCTCTGTATGCTAAATCACCTTAGGTTGTAAATTTCTTGTATTTATTTTGCCGTTGCATTTGCAATGCTTCATGGGATTGTAGTTCTTTCCTTCACTAATGCCGTTAAGTTCTTGTGCCTTTTGTATTTTTTTTTTTTAGTCTGATTTTAAAAACGTTTTAGCTTCAAATCAAAGTTTGTAATGTTGTGATTCACCTCGTAGCTGGTTGGTTTGGTTTAGGGTCATGGTTATAACTCTTAAAGACTTTTTTAAATCCTTATGTGAAAAATGAATGGGAAAATAATTGTTGGATGGGCACTGATGCACTTTATTGATGATTTTAATGTATTAATTATGTTTCATTAGGCTAGTTTCACCTTCTTTCCTTGTGTTATGATACTTTAATTATCGCTCACTAGATGAAAATGAGTTTCATATCTTCTGCCAGAAGCAATTATGTCCATCTTATTTGCTCCATTTGTTCGTTTTTTGTCACATTTGCCTGTGACTGATTAATCTGGGTAGTTTTAACCTGTTTCCTGTAGTCAGAAACTGCTTCTCTCTTTGGTCACACTTCAGGAAGCGCTGGGGTTTATTTCTGGAGCTCAGTCAGCAAAACCAGTCGAGATGCATAAGATGATGCATCCATTAATTCTGTCCATTCTTCAGCTCAAGGACACTGGCTGTGATGTTAACACTGGTGTGCTGTTGTTAATTGGACAGAGGTTTAGTGAACACTTGAGAACAGGATGGTCGTTTCACACTATGGTGTTAATTTCACTGCACTTTGTCTCATTGAAAGTAATGATGATCACATTAAGGCCCTCAGTGCTTCCCACAGGTTTGAAATATACTTGCGGTGGTAGCCGGGTGAAAAATCCTCCTATTACCCACGGCACTACGTGTGACAAACAAATAATGTGTGATTTTGAACAGTATTTTTATTTATTGAAATGAATTTTAATTACATAGCATATTATTACATAATACTAATATTATGCATTGTAAATTATGCAAAATTACAGCATTTAAATGGTTCACCTCCTTGCTGTCATATAGTGTCTCTCTCAGTGAATGGGACACAGATTTTACTAGTAAAATTTATATAATGAATAATATGTGTGTCAAATAATGTTCTTAGTCTTTTCTTCCTGTGAGGGAGACTACAATAATTTAATATGAATTAAGTGGAAATCTAATTAAATACTATTTATTGTGTAACCAAAATACCAATAATGCTCAAAAGAAAAAGAAAAAACTTAGCATGTGACTTTTAATTATAAACAAGCCCGAAATACACCGGGACTCTTATTTTGAAATGTCTGTACTATTGCAAACTGATCCTTCAGATTCTTACAACCGTCTAAAACATTTTATATAAAGGCCATAGTAGACATTGTAATAATTCATCAACTTGAGTTCATTAGCAATCGCTTGGCATAAATCTGCGCTTTTCATCGATTGAGAATCACTTTGAAGCGATGTTGTGCGAGCTTGTAGAGCACGCAACAGCGCCCGTGGGAATGTTAGCGGCTCTGACGCACACATAACGAGCAGGTGCGAAGCGACTAGCTAATCGATCGCGGACGGTTTCATTATCTTGGGCGGATACAAAAGTATAAGAGGATAACAATAATAAAAGCAAAAATGTGTCTCTGAATTTACTTGGGCGGCGGTTATTATACCTGGGCGGCCCGGAAGCACTGGCCCTGAAATGCTTCAAGCGAAATCAAGGAACTGGTGTGACTTCATTTCCAACAAAATCAGGCTTGTTTCAGGAGTTCAGAACAGCTTCCCAAAGCGAACTTTCTGGAAAAGCTCGCTCCGGCTGGAAACGCCTTTGAACTAGCATTGGTCTGTGGCGATGATGTAATAGAGTGATGCAGGTATGATGTCACTTTGTAGGCAGTTAGCATCACACCAGACCTTATTTCAGCCATTTAACCAAAATCCCATTGCTATGGATGCTAAAATTCTGACTCGGTTCCTACAAAGTGATGTCATACCTGCGCCACTCTATAGACCTTATGTAGCCCCGCCCCTTTTCAGCGCTGCGCTCGTTGTCTTTTGACTTCCGGCTTGTATTTCCACAGCGATCTTACGTATTTATGAATGAACTGCTCATTTTTTAAATCTTCCCGGTCTACTGACATTTGTTAAGACATCTGCTTTAAACATAACAATGCTCATGATAACTTTCATTAACTCTAAACACGTAAATCCACGTCACCAGCTAATTATTCTTTGACAGCGATGCAAAAACGGAAGTTCAAAGACAATTTTATAAAGATGGCGACGCGCTTGTTTCTTTGGATTTGGATTTGATTATCTATATGACACTTTTTTTTTTGTATCTTTTAAGTTTTAGAGAAATGGATTTTAAATGGAGGGACAGAAACTTCTTAGGTTTCATAAAAAATATCTTAATTTGTGATTGGAAGGTGAATGGAAAATCTTATAGGTTTTGCTTCACCACCTATTTTTGTTTCACCACCAGGTGGCGATAAGTGAGTGTTAAAAAATGTATTTGACGTTGAATCTTCATTCAACAGATTCTTTTAAATACACTGATTCATCCAGTAATGAAACGAGTATTTATGGGCGTGTCATTGAATCATCATCATTTTTAAATCATTAATTCAAATATATTTACTTTTTTTTTTAAAAAGACTGTAACAATTAATATTTTGTCAGAAACTCTAGTAAATTACGTTTAGTTGACGTTCAGAATTGTGATCTCGGTTTGAAACAAACAAACAAAAAAAAATTCTCAATTTATTTATTTATTTTCAATATATTAATTTATTGTGCAGCTCTAAGTTTCTTATTTAATCTTCATATAAAATATAAGAAAGATTTATTTAAATTTTATTTATCTTTGTTTTAAAAATTATTTATTGTTTGCCTTAATTAAAAATGCATTGGTTAAATTCAAACATTTTTTTTTCTACTAAAATTTTTTCAATAATTATCGATATCGATCAATATGAAACATCATATTGTGATCATTTTTTTGTAGCTGTATCGCCCAGCCCTAGACGAGAATACTTTTTGTGCACCAAAAAAACAAAATAACGACTTTTAATCAACAATATCTAGTGATGGGCGATTTTAAAACACTGAATCTTTACGAATCTTTTGTTTCGAATCGGTGGTTCGGAGCGTGTATCAAACTGTCAGAATCACGCCCCCCAGTGGTGAACCATTGAAATTTTGAAACAAATTTTATAACGTAACGAAGCCTCGTTTACTGAAATCACGTGACTTTGGCAGATTGATACACGCTCCGAACCACTGATTCGAAACAATTTGTGTAGCTTCACTAGATATTGTTGAATAAAGTCGTTATTTTGGCGCACAAAAAATATTCTCGTCACTTCATAACATTAAGGTTGAACCACTGTAGTCACATGACTGTTTTAAATGTAGCTTTCTGGGCATCTGAAAGTGTTAATTATTTTGCTGTCAATCAGCTACCTTATTGAAACGACATGAGGATGAAAATTTACATTTTTGAGTGAATTATACCTCATAAATACAGTAAGCTGAGCCTTGGATAAAACTAACTCTATTTTGCGAATCATATTGTTTACATCACCAATACATATTGTCGCATTTTTATATTGTAACATCTCAATATAACGATGTATCGTTGCTCTTCTGGTAATCGACAATTTTGTTGAGGGGGTCAAAATTACAATTTTTTTACCTTAAATGTAAAGCTTTTGGAAACATTATTTTATTGTTACACATTGATTGGTACGTCTATTAGTAAATTATGTTGTCTTCTGCAATCTTTGTTTCATTATAAGCCAATGGTTACAGCTCAAAAATGGGGAAAAGCACTTTTCATGTTATTTCCCCCAAAGTTTGCATGCCTGCAACTCAAAAAGTATTAAAGATATTTCAATATGTCTTTAAATTCTGGTTCTTAATGAACTTTTCTTTGAGTATCTTCATTTTTAAGGCTCTATAGGGTTCAATCCCAGAGATATTGGGATCTCAATATGGCTCCATGAGTAAATTGTACACATTTTCAGTGGTCAAAAACCAAATGTGTTCAATTTACAATGCAAGTACGTTGTACTATTAGTAAATTATTTTGTCTTTTGCAATCTTTGTTTCATTATAAGCCAATGGTTACAGCTCAAAAATGTGGAAAAGCACTTTTCATGTCATTTCCCCCAAAGTTTGCATGCCTGTAACTCAAAAAGTATTAAAGATATCTCAATATATTTTTAAATTCTGGTTCTTAATGAACTTTTCTTTGAGTATCTTCATTTTTAAGGCTCTATAGGGTTCAATCCCAGAGATATTGGGATCTCAATATGGCTCCATGAGTAAATTGTACACATTTTCAGTGGTCAAAAACCAAATGTGTTCAATTTACAATGCAAGTACGTTGTACTATTAGTAAATTATGTTGTCTTCTGCAATCTTTGTTTCATTATAAGCCAATGGTTACAGCTCAAAAATGGGGAAAAGTTTTCATTTCGTTTTCAAAACTTTTCATGTTATTTCCCCCAAAGTTTGCATGCCTGCAACTCAAAAAGTATTAAAGATATCTCAATATATTTTTAAATTCTGGTTCTTAATGAACTTTTCTTTGAGTATCTTCATTTTTAAGGCTCTATAGGGTTCAATCCCAGAGATATTTGGATTCAGTGGTCAAAAATCAAATGTGGGTCAGTTTGCATACAGCTGATACTTCTTTTTTTTAAGACTAGAAATGCCTCTATCATTTGTTTTATAATTATATCTTCATTCCTGTTCTGTTCTGAATACCCTTGAATTGACTATGCTCAGATATAGTGAATCCCAGATGACTGAGTTATTGATGTTTTCCCATGATGCTTGCGGTTGGAGCTTCTTCTGAGGGGAAATAAATCCTGGTGCACTACAGGGACGCCGTCTTCTGTGTGTGAATTCCCTGGATGTGGTGTAATTGGTGTTTCTTTCATAAGGCGATCTGATATGTGGATTAGTTGTAGTTCTGCAGGTTCCCAGGATAATTACAGCCTTGTTTTATATGATCATTAACCGCTCGAGACTTTTCGTATCCCACAGGCTGTTGTGTGTCGACTAATTAACCAAATGAGACCACCAAACAAAGATGATTCCAGTTTCTCCAGAGACCGGCTCAGATATGAAGACGCATCTCATAGACTGACTGGATATAATTTTTGCATTAATTTAATTTTATGCATTTCATTGCAAATTAGCTATATTATCGAACTCTTTCCAGATATATATGTAGAAAATCACATTTTCGTTGTGGTGTTCACAATGCGTAAATGACGCACAACAGGGTGTTACGCACTACACGAGCTGACAACAGCTCTGTCACCCAAAGGTCAGGTACCCAAACCACAATTTCTCATGAAAACATGCGCGAGAAGTGCAACGGGAAATGACGCAAAACGACTCCCTGCACACACACACACACCGAAACACACTTGCAAATACATTACCAACCCAATATAAAACACGTTCTTATTCACATCAGTTGCGGTTCACTAAATAAATTCATTAAAAATTCATTAAATACCCATTTACAATAAGCATTTAAAGGGTTAGTTCACCCAAAAGTGTAAATTTCTGTCATTAATTACTCACCCTTATGCCGTTCCAGTCATCTTCAGAACACAAATTAAGATATTTTTGATGAAATCTGATGGCTCAGTAATTGACAGCAAGATAATTAACACTTTCAGATGCCCAGAAAGCTACATTTAAAACAGTCATGTGACTAAAGTGGTTCAACCTTAATGTTATGAAGAGACGAGAATACTTTTTGTCGTGTTTTCAATCATTTGTGTTACAAATATTCAAATTATCACAGATAGTTTAGATATAAATACTAATGTCTGTGTTATAGATCAAAATAGAGCAAATCAGCTTTTGAAAGAAACTCGAACGCGCTGAAAATGGCGCATTTATCGATTACATTGTTTCACCACCAGGTGGCGATAAGTGAGTGTTAAAAAATGTATTTGACGTTGAATCTTCATTCAACAGATTCTTTTAAATACACTGATTCATCCAGTAATGAAACAAGAGTATTTATGGGCGTCATTGAATTATCATCATTTTTAAATAATTAATTCAAATATATTTACATTTTTTTTTTTTTTTTTTTTAAAAAGACTGTAACAATTAATATTTTGTCAGAACCTCTAGTAAATTACGTTTAGTTGACGTTCAGAATTGTGATCTCGGTTTGAAACAAACAAACAAAAAATTCTCAATTTATCCAGAATTGTGCAGTTTCTTATTTAATCTTCATATAAAATATAAGAAAGATTTGTTTAAATTTTATTTATCTTTGTTTTAAAAATTATTTGTTGTTTGCCTTAATTAAAAATGCATTGGTTAAATTCAAACATTTTTTTTTTCTACTAAAATGTTTTCAATAATTATCGATATCGATCAATATGAAACATCATATTGTGATCATTTTTTTGTAGCTGTATCGCCCAGCCCTAGACGAGAATACTTTTTGTGCACCAAAAAAACAAAATAACGACTTTTAATCAACAATATCTAGTGATGGGCGATTTTAAAACACTGAAGCTTTACGAATCTTTTGTTTCGAATCGGTGGTTCGGAGCGTGTATCAAACTGTCAGAATCACGCCCCCCAGTGGTGAACCATTGAAATTTTGAAACAAACTTTATAACGTAACGAAGCCTCGTTTACTGAAATCACGTGACTTTGGCAGATTGATACACGCTCCGAACCACTGATTCGAAACAATTTGTGTAGCTTCACTAGATATTGTTGAATAAAGTCGTTATTTTGGCGCACAAAAAATATTCTCGTCACTTCATAACATTAAGGTTGAACCACTGTAGTCACATGACTGTTTTAAATGTAGCTTTGTTAAGTGTTAATTATCTTGCTGTCAATCACTGAGCCATCGGATTTCATCAAAAATATCTTAATTTGTGTTCTGATGATGAACGAAGGTCTTACAGGTGTGGAACGGCATGAGGGTGAGTAATTAATGACAGAATTTTCATTTTTGGGTGAAGTAACCCTTTAACCTAAAAGAAAATGAGAAACTAGCTGAAAAAAAGTTATTTTTCTTCTGGTTTTCAGAACGGACCATTTGATTAATCAGAGTATAATGTAGTGTTGTCATGTTTCCTGTAGGGGGCGATCGTGAGCTCCAGTGTCGCTCATCCCCTGAGGTGAGCTAAGATGAGCATTACCAGTGATGAAGTCAACTTCCTGGTCTACAGATATCTGCAGGAGTCAGGTAAACACCCGGCTTGCAATAACCCTTACAAATATCCTAAGTGTTTTATCTCTTCTCAGATCTCAGATTTACTCACTGGTTGAAATGAAGCGACTGTTCGTTCATTGGTGTTGTGTTTGTGCGGCAGGTTTCTCTCACTCTGCGTTCACGTTTGGCATTGAGAGTCACATCAGTCAGTCCAACATCAACGGGACTCTAGTGCCACCTGCTGCTCTCATCTCCATCCTGCAGAAAGGACTTCAGTATGTGGAGGCCGAGATCAGCATCAACGAGGTGACGGCTCATCTTCATCAACCATACTGATATTGTCTAGATTTGTGCATGAATAATTTTTACTGGCTGTAAGTCATAATAATAAGTAGACTTGTATTTAACCTTTATATATATATATATGCTTAATTATATTCAGGAATAAACATTATTTTATTTAAAAGTTCACTTGGTCAAGCCACAGACAAAATTTTCGTTGCGCAAATGAAGCAAAAATTAACAATTGTGGCAACATCATAAATTTAGTGTTGTTTTAGTATCAATGAGAAACTAAATTATTTGTATAATGTTTTGAAATAGTTTTTTTAATTATCTATATATTTATTATTATTTTTAAATATGCTTAGTTTTTATTAAATTATTTCTTTTCTATAAAATTGCTTTTTTATTTTTTAGATATTTTACTACATTAAAGTCAATAAAACTGAGAAATGTATAAAATAAAATGATTTTAAAAAAGTATATTTTATTTCATTTCACGTAGCATTTATTTCAAGGAACAAAAATGCTTTTTATGGATTTAGTTTTAACTATAATAACCCTGATCTAAACTTTTCAACATTGATATTTTAAAAAAGCATTTAAGCTTAATCTAAATGTTTGAAATTTATCTATGAATTAATTATTCATATTTTATTTATAATACTGTACATAAATAATAATAATAATGTACTAATATTTTGACAATGTAAATTAAAATCTTAGTCATGGAATTTTTAAAAATGAAAATACATTTTTCTAGTTATGTAAATCTCTAAAATATCTTTTAAAATGATCATAAAAATTCATTATTGAATTATAAATAAATCAAAATACTTCCAAAAGGATGTTTAGCTCTAGATGAACTGCTTCTGTTGGTTTGTTTTTGATTTTAATGTTGAATCTTTAAGGACGGCACGGTGTTTGACGGTCGGCCGATAGAGTCTCTGTCGCTCATCGATGCCGTGATGCCAGACGTGGTTCACACCAGAAAGCAGGCGTTCAGAGACAAACTCGCCCAGCAACAGCAACAGCAAGCCGCCTGCTCTGCCAACTCGACAGCCGTTCAGTCCCACGCCACGAAGAACGGAGAAACCGCACTCAACGGAGACGAGAATGGCACCCACGCCCTCAGTAAGTCATTTACTCAACAGAAAAATGCATGTAAATCTATTGTATTAGGAACCATTAAAAAAGCATAATAGGGTCACTTTAAATGCATATACATTTAAAAAATAAATGCATCAATTCAGTTCTAAAAGGTGCACAGATTTGCCTTGCACTGTGGGTGAGAACTGCTGAAGTGTGTTTGTAATTCTGAGCTGCTTTTCCTCTCTATCAGATAACCATTTTGAGGCCATGGAGGTGGACTATGAGGTCCAGATTCCTGCCAGTAAAGCCACGGTGTTGCGGGGTCACGAGTCAGAGGTCTTCATCTGTGCCTGGAACCCCGTCACTGACCTCTTGGCCTCAGGGTGAGTCGATCTGGACGCTGACCTCTCTAACCTCACGAGGGCAGAGTTGAGGGTTTCTGTGAGGGTGTTATAAGTTGGATAAGTATAACTCTCGCTAGAACTATTGTATTTTTTCTCCACTATGAAATGGTTTAAATTGCACTTTTTTTCATGCATTTCTAAAATTACATAATAGACATAAATATTTGGGCTCAAGTAGGGATGTGCGATATCACGATATTACATCGAGAACCAGGGATCCAGACTAACATTTGAGAGTTAGATAGGGGCACCAGCACCTGATCTGGTAGTTGAGGGAGGAGAAGAGTTGAGGGAGGAGAAGAGTTGAGGGAGGAGAAGAGTTGAGGGAGGAGAAGAGTTGAGGGAGGAGAAGAGTTGAGGGAGGAGAAGAGTTGAGGGAGGAGAAGAGTTGAGGGAGGAGAAGAGTTGAGAGTTGTGGGGAGGAGAGGAGAGAGAGGGAAGAGTTAAGGGAGGAGAAGAGTTGGAGGGAGGAGGTGGAGGGAGGAGTTGAGGGGGAGGTGGAGGGAGGAGAGGAGTTGGGAGGGGAGGAGTTGAGGGAGGAGAGGAGTTAAGGGAGTTGGGAGGAGGGGAGTTGGAGGGAGGAGTTGAGGGGAGGACAGAAGTTATAGGGAGGAGTTGAGGGGAGTTGGAGGGAGTAGAGGAGTTGAGGGGGAGGTGGAGGGAGGAGAGGGGGAGGGGAGGAGTTGAGGGGAGTTGGAGGGAGGAGAGGAGTTAATGGAGTTGGGAGGAGGGGAGTTGGAGGGAGGAGTTGAGGGGAGGACAGAAGTTATAGGGAGGAGTTGAGGGGAGTTGGAGGGAGTAGAGGAGTTGAGGGGGAGGTGGAGGGAGGAGAGGGGGAGGGGAGGAGTTGAGGGGAGTTGGAGGGAGGAGAGGAGTTAATGGAGTTGAGTGGATGAGTTGAGGGGAGTTGGAGGGAGAAGAGGAGTTAAGGGAGTTGGAGGGAGGAGAGGAGTTAAGCAGGGGAGGTGGAGGGAGAGGAGTTGAGGGGGAGGTGGAGGGAAGAGAGGAGTTAGAGGGAGGAGTTGAGGGGAGGAGAGGAGTTGGGAGAGGAGGAGTTGAGGGAGGAGAGGAGTTAATGGAGTTGGGAGGAGGGGAGTTGGAGGGAGGAGTTGATGGGAGTTGGAGGAGAGGAGTTGAGGGGAGGACAGAAGTTATAGGGAGGAGTTGAGGGGGGAGGTGGAAGGAGGAGAGGAGTTAAGGGAGTTGGGAGGGGAGGAGTTGAGTGGAGGAGATGAGTTGGAGGGAGAAGAGGAGTTAAGGGAGTTGGAGGGAGGAGTTGGAGGGAGGAGTTGGAGGGAGGAGTTGGAGGGAGGAGTTGGAGGGAGGAGTTGGAGGGAGGAGAGGAGTTGAGCGGGGGAGGTGGAGGGAGAGGAGTTGAGGGGGGAGGTGGAGGGAGGAGAGGAGTTAGAGGGAGGAGTTGAGGGGAGTAGAGGAGTTGAGGGGGAGGGGGAGGGAGGAGAGGGGGAGGGGAGGAGTTGAGGGGAGTTGGAGGGAGGAGAGGGGAGGGGAGGAGTTGAGGGGAGTTGGAGGGAGGAGAGGAGTTAATGGAGTTGAGTGGAGGAGATGAGTTGAGGGGAGTTGGAGGGAGAAGAGGAGTTAAGGGAGTTGGAGGGAGGAGAGGAGTTAAGCGGGGGGAGGTGGAGGGAGGAGAGGAGTTAGAGGGAGGAGTTGAGGGGAGGAGAGGAGTTGGGAGAGGAGGAGTTGAGGGAGGAGAGGAGTTAATGGAGTTGGGAGGAGGGGAGTTGGAGGGAGGAGTTGAAGGGAGGAGTTGATGGGAGTTGGAGGAGAGGAGTTGAGGGGAGGACAGAAGTTATAGGGAGGAGTTGAGGGGGGAGGTGGAAGGAGGAGAGGAGTTAAGGGAGTTGGGAGGGGAGGAGTTGAGTTGGAGGGAGAAGAGGAGTTGAGGGGGGAGGTGGAGGGAGGAGAGGAGTTAGAGGGAGGAGTTGAGGGGAGTAGAGGAGTTGAGGGGAGGTGGAGGAGGAGAGGGGAGGGGAGGAGTTGAGGGGAGTTGGAGGGAGGAGAGGAGTTAATGGAGTTGAGTGGAGGAGATGAGTTGAGGGGAGTTGGAGGGAGAAGAGGAGTTAAGGGAGTTGGAGGGAGGAGAGGAGTTGAGCGGGGGGAGGTGGAGGGAGAGGAGTTGAGGGGGAGGTGGCGGGAGGAGTTGAGGGAGGAGAGGAGTTAATGGAGTTGGGAGGAGGGGAGTTAGAGGGAGGAGTTGAGGGGAGTAGAGGAGTTGAGGGGGAGGTGGAGGGAGGAGAGGGGGAGGGGAGGAGTTGAGGGGAGTTGGAGGGAGGAGAGGAGTTAATGGAGTTGAGTGGAGGAGATGAGTTGAGGGGAGTTGGAGGGAGAAGAGGAGTTAAGGGAGTTGGAGGGAGGAGAGGAGTTGAGCTGGGGGAGGTGGAGGGAGAGGAGTTGAGGGGGAGGTGGCGGGAGGAGTTGAGGGAGGAGAGGAGTTAATGGAGTTGGGAGGAGGGGAGTTGGAGGGAGGAGTTGATGGGAGTTGGAGGAGAGGAGTTGAGGGAGGACAGAAGTTATAGGAGGAGTTGAGGGGGGAGGTGGAAGGAGGAGAGGAGTTAAGGGAGTTGGGAGGGGAGGAGTTGAGTGGAGGAGATGAGTTGAGGGGAGTTGGAGGGAGAAGAGGAGTTAAGGGAGTTGGAGGGAGGAGTTGAGGGGAGTTGGAGGGAGGAGAGGAGTTGAGCGGGGGGAGGTGGAGGGAGAGGAGTTGGGAGGGGAGGAGTTGAGGGAGGAGAGGAGTTAATGGAGTTGGGAGGAGGGGAGTTGGAGGGAGGAGTTGATGGGAGTTGGAGGAGAGGAGTTGAGGGGAGGACAGAAGTTATAGGGAGGAGTTGAGGGAGGAGAGGAGTTGAGGGGAGGTGGGGGAGTTGTGGGGAGGAGAGGAATTAGAGGGGAGAGGAGTTAGAGGGGGAGTTGAGGGGAGGAGTTGAGGGGAGGAGGAGTTGGAGGGAGGAGAGGAGTTTGAGGGGGAGAGGAGAAAGAGGGAGAGAAAAAGGGAGGAGTTGGGGAGCGGAGAAAGGGAGAGGAGAAAGAGAGGATTTGAGGGGAGGGGAGAAGTTGGAGGGGGAGTGGATTTAGAGTGAGGAGAGTTTTTCCCTATTCACCAGCGGTGTTTTGCCTTAAGTTTGTGTTATTTGTTTATTGTATCGCTGCAGCTCTGGCGACTCGACGGCTCGCATATGGAACCTGAATGAGAACAGCAACAGCAGCTCCACTCAGCTGGTCCTGCGGCACTGCATCCGAGAGGGAGGACAGGACGTTCCCAGCAACAAGGACGTCACCTCATTAGACTGGAACGTGAGTGTGCTGTTAAACGTTTAGAGCAGTTCTCAATCGGAGGCTTCAGCACACTTCCAAGATGAAGAATGATTTAAAGATTTCTCCATCTTCATCTTTCTTTAGTGTGTAATGTTGCTGTTTGAGCATGAATAAGGTTTCCAAAGTCCCTCCAGTGGGAGTGTTTTGCATCCTTTCAGTGTCTGTTCTGTGTCTGTAGAGCGACGGCACTCTCTTAGCAACTGGATCTTATGACGGATTTGCGAGAATATGGACAAAAGACGGTAAGTCGACTTCTTTCCCTAACACTGAGAGCTGATCACACTCGAGGAGTGAGCGTCTTTTCCTGATGTTTTCGCAGGTAATCTGAGCAGCACACTCGGACAGCACAAAGGACCCATATTTGCACTGAAGTGGAACAAGAAAGGCAACAGCATTCTGAGCGCTGGAGTCGACAAGGTCAGTCTCTACGTGACTTTATGAGGAACCACAACTGATACATGAATTTCTGACAAACCTGTCGCACACAATCTCCTCCAGTTCTTCTGTCTCTGGTTGATAGTTCAGACTCTTTTATCAAGTCTTTTAGTTTAGTTGTCCTCCTTCAGCTCGTGTCTTTCTGCTATGAAAGCTTGATTTTTATCAAGTAAACGTAGAATAACTTTGATATTATTAGTAATATTTCATCTGAAGCAGGTTTAATTGATTATCCAGACATTTATTATAAAAATCAGGAGTATCAAATATGATCATCAGGTTTATTTGTTCATCTCTCGATCATCATTGCATTATATGTTTTAAAACCAGAGAGATTTGATCATAAAACTGAACATTTAAATATCATCTTACTAAGACATATTATCGACAGATATTGATATCAATATGCATTTTATGTAAGTATCTGCTCTGTACTGTTATAATGATCTTATTGATTTACATTAAAAGAAACAGAATTTCATATAAATATCAGAATCTGCAAATTAATATTTTTGTTGAGCCTTTCTATTACATTTAAAATACATTTCAAATTATTAAAATAGATTACAATATGATGATGAAAATGATTCAAATAGATTAGATTAAAACAAACAAAAATTAAAATAAAATAAATATTAGATTACAAAAATAAAAATTAGATTACATATATTAAATTAGATAAAAAAAATTTAAAAATTAACAAAAGACTTGATTATATTAAATTAGATTAAAATGAATTAAAAATGATTAAAAGATATTAAAATAAGTAAATATAACAAAATAAATGTAAAATTATTCAAATAAATTAGATTAAAATTAAATAATAAATTAGAATAAAATATTAGATTACAAAAATAAAAATTAGATTACATATATTAAATTAGATTAAAAAAATAATAAAATTAACAAAAGAATTGATTATATTAAATTAGATTAAAATGGATTAAAATTATTAAAATAAGTAAATATAACAAAATAAATGTAAAATTATTCAAATTAGATTAAAATTAAATAAAAAAATAGAATAAAATAAATATTAGATTACAAAATAAAAATTAGATTACATATATTAAATTAGATAAAAAATAAACTTAAAAGAATTGATTATATAAAATTAAATTACATTAAAATGAATTAAAAATGAGTAAATATAACAAAATAAATGTAAAATTATTCAAATAAACTAGATTAAAATTAAATAAAAAATTAGAATAGAATAAATATTAGACTACAATAAACAAAAATGAGGTGAAATATATTAAATTGGATTTATATGCATTTTATGTAAGTATTTTAAAATATCAGAATCTGCATCCAATTCCCTATTTTTGCTGAGTTTGAGTTTGAGTCTTTGAATAAAATTGAGCTCCATATTCTCACTATATCAGACTATATGAGCCATAAAAGCCTGATGGATCAAATATGATACTCAACAAAAACATAAATATATTTTAATGAAAGAGAATTATTACCCGTCTTTTCTCCCATAATCAGTTGTTCAATTGTTCTGGTTCTGCAGACGACAATCATTTGGGACGCGCACACGGGTGAAGCCAAGCAGCAGTTTCCCTTTCATTCTGGTGAGTTCACGACCTCTGCCTCGAGTTCACAGCATTGGTCAGACAGAGTTTAATATGGTCATGTGATTGAGTGCAGCTCCAGCGCTGGACGTGGACTGGCAGAATAACACCACCTTCGCCTCCTGCAGCACTGACATGTGCATACACGTGTGTCGCCTAGGGAGTGAGCGTCCGCTCAAGACCTTCCAAGGGCACACGGTGAGAATAACACACACACACACACACACACACACACACACACACACACACCAGGGTGAAACACTAGATGAACTCACTGTTTGTTTGCTTTCAGAATGAAGTGAACGCCATTAAATGGGACCCGTCGGGAATGCTGCTGGCTTCCTGTTCGGATGACATGACGTTAAAGGTGTGGATTAATTGGTGTTTTCTGTTTGGGAAAATGCACCTTTTTTGAATAGTGCATAATGAAATATTGAATATGATCAAATGTTCCTCTGACGGCAGATCTGGAGTATGAAGCACGATTCATGCGTTCACAACCTTCAGGCGCACAATAAAGAGATCTACACCATCAAATGGAGCCCCACGGGCACCGGGAGCAACAGTCCCAACGCCAACATCCTGCTGGCCAGGTAACCTTCCCAAAGTGCCTTTCCAGGAAAGTCTGGTCACTCGGGCAGCTGTTTCGGGCATCCAAGAGCAAGTCCTGTCTATTTGAAAGGGGGAATCCTGTAATCTCCAAAACTGCTTCCCGAACCCACGTTTAAATAACAATTTCAAATCAGCAATTTTCAAATCAGGGGAAAAAAATTTTAATTTATATATATATATATATATATATATATATATATATATATATATATATATATATATATATATATATATATTAATAAATATGTATATAATAAATTTAAAATGATTCCAATAAATTAGATTTAGATGAAATATATTAGATTAAAAATAAACAAAAAATGTGATTATATTAAATTATCTATTTTAATAATTTTAAATTGAACTTAATCTAAGTAAATGATTAAAATAAAATAAATAAATATTAGATTTCAATAAATATAAATTAGAATAATATATATTAAATTAGATGTAAAAATGATTCCAATCAATTAGATTAAAATAAATGAACAAATAGAAATAGAACAAAAATTACAATAAAATAAAATAAAATATTACAATAAATAAATAAATATATATATATATATATATATATATATATATATATATATATATATATATATATATATATTACAAAATAGATCATATTATTATATAAAAAATTAGAATAAAATAAATTCAATAAATAGAAATTAAAATAATATATATTAAATTAGATTAAAATAAATGTAAAAATGATTCAAATAAATTAGATTCAAATAAAAAATAAACACAAAATAAAAATAAATATTATATAAAAATAAAAATTAGATTGAACATTAAATTAGATTATAATAAAAATTAGAATACAATTATTTAAATAAATAAATGAACAAAAAATAGAATTATTAGATTACAATACATAAAAATTTGATGAAATATATTAGATTAAAATAAACAAATTACAATAAAGATTAAATATTACAATAAATAGATATAAATATAAATATGTAAAATAAATATTTCATATATAAAATAGATAATATTTAAATAATTATATAAAACAGAATAAAATAAATTCAATAAATAGAAATTAAAATAATATATATTAAATTAGAATAAAATAAATGTAAAAATGATTCAAATAAATTAGATTCAAATAAAAAATAAACACAAAATAAAAATAAATATTATATAAAAATAAAAATTAGATTGAACATTAAATTAGATTATAATAAAAATTAGAATACAATTATTTAAATAAATAAATGAACAAAAAATAGAATTATTAGATTACAATACATAAAAATATGATGAAATATATTAGATTTAAAATAAACAAATTACAATAAATAAAGATTAAATATTACAATAAATAAAAAATAGATAAAAATAATTATATTAAAATGAATAAAAATTAGATTAAACATATTAAATTAGATAATAAAAATTAGAATAAAATTAATTAAATAATACATCTAACTATAGAGTACTATAGTGAGTAGAAAAAATACAATATTATAGGCATATTTATAATATTAATTTTTAATATAAAAATTAATTTTTGGAGTATAAATTGGGTGTTTATACTATGTAGATGCCTTTTTAAATTTTAGGATGGGGTCCGTCACACGAGGAAGATCACATATGAAAGCCCTGCTGAAATCCAAAAGGGATACACATCGGAAGTGTTTAACACTCTTCATCCATACGCATCTAACACTTCGTTTGTCTTCCTCAGTGCCTCTTTCGACTCGACGGTGCGATTATGGGATGTCGATCGAGGCGTTTGCACCCACACGCTCACCAAACACCAGGAGCCCGTCTACAGCGTGGCCTTCAGTCCGGACGGGAAGTTCCTGGCCAGCGGCTCCTTCGACAAATGCGTTCACATCTGGGACACGGTGGTCAGTACGACAGCGGCTCGTGTTTACGCTGTAACCCGTCATACCACATGATGATGATGATGATGATGAACGTGTTTTTCAGAGCGGTGCGCTGGTGAACAGCTACAGAGGAACCGGAGGAATATTTGAGGTTTGCTGGAACAGTGTGGGAGATAAAGTCGGCGCAAGTGCGTCAGATGGATCGGTACGTTCGTCTCCTCATCCGAGGGTCATTTTGAAAACATGTTAGAAAATATAATCTTATTATTATAATTACACACACACACACACACACACACCTACTTATATAATATATATATATATATATATATATATATATATATATAAAGAGGTGTGTGTGTGTGTGTGTTATAATTATAATAATAATTATTAATTAATCAGTTTAACTCATCTAAATTAATATAATTTTTATTTAATTATTTATCTAATCTAATTTAATATATTTAATCTATTTTTTATTTTTGTAATCTAGTATTTATTTCATTCTATTTTTTGTTTATTTTAATCTTTTATTGGTTTCATTTTTACATTTATTTTATTCTATTTACTTAATCTATTTTTAATAATTTTTAATCTAATTTTTATATGTGTGTGTGTGTGTATGTGTGTGTATATATATATATATATATATATATATATATATATATATATATATATATATATATATATGTGTGTGTGTGGAAGGTGTGTGTAGTAGTAGTAGTAGTAGTAGTAATAATAATAATAATAATAATAATAATAATAATTAATAAAATATTTTAAAGTGGTTTTAATCTAATTTAATAAAAATTGTTTATTTTTTTAAATCTAATTTAATATTTCATCTATTTTTTTATTTTTGTAATCTATTTACATTTATTATATTTACTTATTTTCATCTATTTTAATACTTTTAAATTTATTTTAATCTAATTTCATTATTTTATTGAATAATTTTATTAAATTAATAAAATGTAAATTACATTTTATTATTTTTATTTAATTATTTTAATTATTATTTTTAATGTATTTCAGTATATTTCATGGATTTTTAAATTTTGTAATATAATATTTTATTCTATTGTTTATTTTAATCTAATTTATATTTTAATGTGTGTGTGTGTGTGTGTGTGTGTGTGGGTATGTGTGTGTGTATATATATATATATATATATATATATATATATATATATATATATATATATATATACACACACACAATAAATAATATTATTTACTATTTAGTATTTTACTACTACTTTAAATAGGCTTTTTTTGTTAATGTTCATTTTAGTTAATTTTAGTGTAATTTTTAGTAATTTTGTTGCATTTAGTTATGTGCTTTTGTCATTTTTATTAGTTTTTGGTTTAATTTCTTTAAGTTAATTTTAGGTTATTTAGGTTTCATTTATTTGTTTGTTTTTTCAGGTTTGTACTCAAAAAGTGAATAAATGGATTTAAACAACTGCATAAATATAATTTAATACCATAAAATCCACTAAAAATATGAAATATTAAATAAAAAAACATTATCAAACTAAAATATAGCAAATTCATTTCATTGAAATGATAATAATAATACAAAATCTGTCATATTTGACCGCCACGCAAGGACCACCAAAGGGTTAATTCAGTTGTATTTATTTATTTCCAGTTAGTAATTTTAGTGCTTCGACTCAAACTTATTTCAATTAGTTGCAAAAGCAACATTTCTAATTTTCAAGTAGTTGAACTTTTCCTTCTAATATTTATATTTTATTTCAGCTTTTATTTTTCAGCTTTTTTTTGTTAATGGAAACCCCATCTTGTTTTTCCAGGTCTGTGTTCTTGATTTACGGAAATAGCGTTCGGTGAATCCGGATGCAGGATTGTGCAGCTAAAGCCTCGAGCGCGTCTGAACTCGTTTCTTCCGTGGAGCCGGTCGACCAAGATCCGCGGCTGCTTCGGGAACAGAATCTGAATGTTGAAAACCAAATTAGAGGGAAACGTCCACTAGAGATGGAGCTGTTGATCGACGCAGTGCCGCAGACGGCCACCAGGGGGCTGAAGAGCTGGAGACGTTTCGTTTGAAAGGTTTTATCGCATGTTTGTGTCGCTGAGCGGCGCTGATGTTCATTTTTAGCAACCTTTAATTCAAGACGAGGCTTCACGTGTGCGAGAACCGTAAATACTTCTGATCGTTTTCCAACTTTAGCGCGTAACATCGAGATGAATGAAGACGCCGACTGCCAAGTACTTGGGAAAATATTTTATGAATATGTTTAATTCTCAGATATTAAATATACAGGTGTATAATCTCCCCGCTGGATGTACATTTAATGAATGTAAAGATGTAAATGAGACCACAGATTTTATAAACTGTGTTTATATGTTTATAAAGTAATCATTTTTTTCTCAAATCTTTCATACTTTGACTTTTTTTGTATTTTCTTCTGATTTTGTGGACGTCATGCCTGCTGGATCGGCAGCAAACGCATTTTGAGGGGATTGTGACGCATGTTATAAGGATACGTGCTTGATCGTGAGGGGGTAAAGTGCATTCTGGGACGTGTTTTAGCATCAACAGCGTGTCCGAATCGGATGTGATGTGATAAAACGACAATAAAAGTGCTCTCTTCCATGCAAATCTGAATTTGTCTTATTTTGTTGTTGATCTCTTGGTTTCTTTTCTGTGGCGCTGTGCTGGGAAGCTCCGCCCACCTTGGAATGTCATTGGTCCAAAATCCTAATTTACATGAAACATGTTTTTATTGACGAATTAGTTGGGCAAACGTTTATAGCTGTGAAAGAAAGAGTTCATTAAATATATTTTTGTGTATTTCAGTTTGCGCAAATAGCAAAAGAAAAACTACATAATATTGTTTTCACAACTTTCAAAAAGAGGGGAAAAATAGAGAGCGATTGATAACGGAAAGATGTCATTTTTACCATAGCCGCTGTATTAAAAACACCCTCACAGCAGCATTTAATTTTTTTTGGTAATTTAATGAAAAGGTAAAACAATACTAAATATAGTGTTATAAATGCACGTACTTAAAAAAAAAAAAAAATGAAAATATAAAAAACATTATTTACGATGCTGGTGACCGTTAAAACGCGTCATCAGTCTGTTAGAAACACCCTCACATAACTATTTTTTTTATAATTTGATGCAAATGTAATATAATACTAAATATAGTGTTATAAATGTACATACATTTAAAAAAAAATGAAAATATAAAAAACTTCGCAGGATTTACAACATTGATGACCGTTAAAACGCGTCATCAGTCTGTGAAAAGCGTTTGAAACTCGCCTGAGACGCGATCGGGCCGTCAGTCAATGTACTATATTTACTAAATAATTACAAATACACATCAGGATAAACAAAACATAATAACAGTAAATAAATAAAATCAAAAGGGTAGAAATAACGTTAAATAAAAACATTCCCTTCCTCGATGAACGCGAAACTCCTGTGTGAAGTGCCAATCATAAATGTTTAGACCAATGAGAGTTCACCGTGGGCGGAGCTACACAACACGAGACTACAGAAAAAGAAACCAACCGTCAAAATGGAAACTATGAGTCACATGGATGAGAAGGTAAATTTTGACTTTTTCTTAATGATATAAGCGGCAAAAATGTACTGAATTATCATTTTATCGCATCTCGTCTGATTCGGACACGTGATGCAGCAGAAACACGATGAATGTCAGGTGTTTTTCTTGCACGGATCGAGTTTGTGTTTGTTTGACCGGTCACGAGGGCTGATGATCGGTTAGTCAGGACTGCTGTAAAATTTAAACTGTGATTGGCGCCTTTTCTTGACGCGGTCGTTTTTAACCGCCAATACGTGCGTTTGACAATGAAAGATGGTTTTATTGAGATAAAAAGAAACGTCCACTTTTAGTTTAATGGGGAATTATTTGAAGTGCATCAAAAGCATCGCATTTCTACGTGACGCGGGTTTCCGCTGTTCACCGGAAGCCCTTATTGTCTGTGTCAGACTGTAATCTTGGCACGTCGAGATCCTTGCGGTTCAATCGTGCATGTTTTGACGAGTATCTGCCGAGTATAAAGTTTAATTCTGTTTAGTGGACAAAACTGTATCTCTGTCTCGCATTCAGAGGCTCAAATAAATCACTCTATTTTGATATTACAAA
>NC_063049.1:45213177-45220677 GCF_018812025.1 Megalobrama amblycephala
ATGATTTGATACTCAGTTATTTTTTGGAAACTGTGATACTTTTTTCAGGATTCACTGATTAATAAAAAGGTAAAAAGAACAGCATTTATTCAAATACAAATCTTTTCTATTCAATATCACTTTAATATCATTTTTTAATCAATTTCACACATCCTTGCTGAATAAAAGTATTAATTTCTTTCATTAAAATTATTCATAATATACTTCAAGTAAGTTTCTCTCATTTTAAGAATATTTAGATGTTTATAATTGGAAGCTTTTCGAAAAATACTAATTACAAATGTAAGACATTTTTGCAGTGTAGCAGTGAGAGATTAATTTTTTTACCAAAATATTGTACAATTTGGTGACACGACCTTTGACATCAACGACAAAAGACATGGGACGCATTTCTCCTCTTTTGGTAAGTGCGTTTATTTTTCTGTTTATATGGTTAATATTTTTAATGTTTTTGAAAGGCTCACCGAGGCTGCATTTAATTGATTAAAAATACAGTAAAAATTGTGAAATATTATCTAAAATAAAACTGTTTTCTATGTTTATAGTAAAATGTAATTTATTCCTGTGATCAAAGATGAATATTCTGATTTGCTCGGTACCTAAGATTTAAAAAACAAAATAATAATAACAACACTAATTCAGCAAATTAATATTGATCAAAAGTGTCAGAAAAGACATTAATAATGTTACAAAAGATTTCTATTTAAAATAAATGTCGTTCTTTTGAACTTTCTATTCATCAAAGAAAAATAAAATGATGTTTTCCACAAAAATATGAACTTTTTAACATTGATAATAATCATAAATGAGCTGCAAATCATCATATCAGAATGATTTCTGAAGGATCATGTGACACTGAAGACTGGAGTAATGATGCTGAAAATTCAGCTTTGATCACTGGAATAAATTACACTTTACTATATATTCACAAAGAAAACAGCTGATTTACACTGGAATAATATTTTACAATTTTTACTGTATTTCTGATCAAATAAATGCAGTGCTGGTGAGCAGAACAGACTAATTTAAAAAAAAATTGTAATGATTCCCAACTTCTGAACAGTAGTTTAGAGTGTTTATTTCTGAATGTGATGGTCAGATTCACATATACAAATACAGCTCAGCTTGCATTTGAACGTTTTTTATTATCATTTCATATTTTACAGATGTAAAATTCAAACACGTCACCAGCCCATATTGACGGGGGTGTTTTTATGGTTACCTTCAGAGAGGACGCTTATGGCGTCTGAAGGCTGCTGGTGTCCGTTTGCGCTCAGGTTCTTCTTGATCTCCTGAACGTGGCTCTGGTAGAGCAGTGTCGATCCCACCACCGGCGTGTATCCGCCCGCGACCGCCACCGACGTGGAGGCCGAATCCCACGGCAGCTCTCGCCGTCTCTGCCGGCTGAAGTCGATGTCCAGCCCCGTCCAGCCGTGAAACGCCAGCGTGTTGAGGAAGCCCTGCATGGGGTTCAGGATGCCCTAGAAACAGAGAGGCGATTAATGCCGTCGTGTTTGTACTGAATGCATGAATGAATGAGAATTAACTGTAAAACAGCTCTAAGACATCAGTGAACAGTCATTATTCAGAAATCAGTTCAATAAGTTCATCAATTATGGAATGAGTTCAATTCAAAAGTCACTTGAATTGATTTTTTGATTTTGTGCTCACCATGATGAACCATGTGATGAGCACAGCGTTGCGAACATTCTTCAGATCGCTGGATTTAATGTCATCCTGCATCTCCAGATAAAACAGCAAACTCTCATTGATGATGTTGGGCAGCCAGCTGACGACAGAAAACATGTAACACTTTACAATAAGATTCATTTGTTAACTTTAGTTTACTATATTAGGTAACACAAACCAACTGTCAACAATAGTTCTATAGAATTTATTAATATTAATATTTACTAATTACATTATTAAAATCAAAAGTTGTATCTGTTAATATTAATTGCAACAAATGAGACCTTACTCTAAAGTGTTACCAAAAACATTTATAAAACATTGTTTTTCATTTATAAAATATTCATTTTTGATTGACTTATTCTTTAATCCTTTAATTGAGAAGCAACACATAATTTTCTCCCTGCACTGCAAAAAAAAAAAAAAAAAAAATTCTTGTTTTCCAGCACAAATATCTAAACATTCTTAAATCAAGATACATTTACTGGAGAAGAGAAATGACTTGTTGTATGCTGAGAAAAAGTGCTTAAAATATTTTTTTTTCTGGGGTCAGAATTTAAAAAAAAAAAAAATCAAAGGGAAGACAAGATTATTTTCTGACTCTACTGGCAGATATTTTTTCTTGATTTCAGCAAAAACCCAATGTTTTTTTTTTTTTTTTTTTTTTTTTTTTTTTTTAAACAAGACTTAACTATTTCCCTGCCACAAGCTATGTTTCCATCCAAAGTTGCGAATTTAACTTGTGTGCAAATTTGAAATATTGCATCAAACATTTGCAAATAAAGCGCTGTTTCCATCCAGTGAGTTGGAAAGAACAAAATCATCACTTCCTGATAAACTGGCACTAAGTATCACTAAGAAAAATGGACGTTTCTGCATAGAAGCCACTGTATATATAATAATTGCGCCTCAGAACGCGCAAAAGTCACGTCTTTTTTGATGCGCATCAAGGAATTTATTCGGTAAAAGCGTTTCTGTCGTAGTTATCGCATAAAAAATGTATCCAAGTCAGTTGAGCGCATACGTTTGTTATGCGCATTTTTAAAATGTATGCGCGTCTTGGCAATTTTTTTTATGCAATATCCCAAAATGCACATAAAAATAGGTGGATGGAAACATAGCTACAGACGAAATTTTCTGGCACTGTTAAACGGTAGGGGGCGCTATTATACATCTTCTGAAAGAGTACAGAATCTCCAGATCAAAACACAGATGAAGAAAAAGCAGAAACAAGCAATAGAAGCATTGCTGACGCACATAAATGACATGATCATCAAACATCCAAACTGCCTAACGTTACTGAATGAAATGATGAACCATGAAGAGGAAACGACTGAAGCTTTGAGGTGTTGATGGACTCGATCTACCCCATCTGTGTTTTGATCATCGGTCTGAATCCCATCCAGACAAAATCACAATTTTCTCAGCTTTTTGTTCAAAATGTTGCTCCTTTTTTTTTAAAAATGAAATTTACCCACATTCAAGTTTTGAATTAAGCTAGAATAAATATTGTTGGTGTTTAAAATCAGAGAAATGTTCTTTCCTTTGATATATTGCATGTTCAGATATTCATACAACAAAGTATTGTGGGGGACTTGAAAGTTTTGTGAAAATTATCAAAAATGCTGCCGCTGACTCAAAAATTGCTGGCAGTGAAAGTCTTAATATCTTCAGTCATTTCTTTTCTTCAGTAAATGTATCTTGATTTAAGAATGTTTAGATATTTGTGCTGGAAAACGAGACAGAAACACTGTTCAACCAGCTCAGATTATTCACTAGATATGAATCTCTACGCCATGAAGATGAAATGAACTGAACATCTTACCAAATGACAAACACCAGCATGATCTTAAAGAATCGTATTTTGATCTCCGATCCGAGTCGTCTCTCGTTCTCGGTGTAGATGCCCTGCTGACCTTTGAGCAGCGACGTCACTGCATGAAAACACAAACTGTAATATGAGTTTCAGTAAAATAAAGTCGTCATGAATCATGAACTGAAGATCTTTCTACTCTGAAACAATTGGTAACACTTGTTAACATGAACTAACAATGAGCATTACTTCTACAACATTCATTAATCTTAGTTATTTTTTCAGTGCACTTACCGGCCGATACGGTCCGTGCGAACAGCACCGGGTTGACGGCGAGCACCAGCAGCATCGGTGCGTATGTGGTGATGTAGTGAGGGACGGCGTGCTGAAGGCCATTCTCACAACTCACATGACAAACACACATTCAGTTCAAATCCACAGTGCAAAACAGCTCATCAGTCATGCATTTAGTGACTCGCATTGCATTTAACACATATATGTTAAAAGGAATGCACCGATATGAACATTTTGGCCGATAACCGATAATTCTTTATATTTGAAAGCCGATAACCGATATATATTGGCCGATAAATCTAATTTCAAATTTTTATATAATTTTTGAGAGCCTGATTACAAAAACAAAAGTCTCACCATTTATCGGCATTAATAAATCGGCCAAATTTTCTTATTGGGCCAATAAGGCTAACATTAAAAATGGACATGCCGGCCGATGCCGATATATCGTGCATCCCTACATGTTATCAATTCATGCAGTCACTAAGAATCAATGCAATGATCTACTGCTTTTTTAATAATGCATTTTAAATGATTTTGTTGAAATAATCACCTGGAGATGGAGGGGTAGTACAGCATGGCCACGCCCTCCACGCACAGCAGCAGCGTCAGACCCCACGTGATCATGTGATACAGCACAATGGTGCTACAGCAAAGACGGCGCTCGTGAGGACATGCCACAAACATCTGCTCTAGCGTTTATATGAACAAGATGCATGATGGGACGCACCTAATGCCAGCTGATCTCTTGACCACTAAGAAAACGTCCACGGCGTAACAGAACGTCCACCAGAAGGAGGCGCTAAAGAACAGCTGAATCCACATCTGGAGAGAAAATTAAACAAGATTCATGACACCAAAAATGTGGAGTTATATCAGAAATACTAGATTTAAATAAAATCTTAAATTTGAGTATCATTTTTGTCAGAAAGCGATATATTTTTAAAATCAAAGATAACTTAATTTACCAGCAGATTTAAAGCATATTTGAAAATCTCAAGGGTTTGAATTTATAATAAATTAGTGAGTTTTTAAAATTAATTTTAACTCTTTCCTTTCACTAATAATTCAAATTCTGAATCTAAATCCAAATTTTTATATAATTTTTGAGAGCCTGATTAAAAAATAGAAGTTTCACCATTAAAAACCATTAAATGTCCCAAACTCTTATAATAATAATAATAATATGTATCTTATATGACAGACTTGTGCTGAATGTTGTACTTAACCGTATTTTACTTTTTGAAGTGATTTCAATCATATTTCAAACAATTCAAAACCATAATGTTGGACAGTGTGCATCTGAAGTGTCTCAGCTGAAGGAAATAATCCATTATTTATCAGCTTTAATATATCGGACAAATTTTCTTATCAGGCCGATAACGATAAAAATAAAAATGAACATAAATCGACCGATACCGATATGGAGGCTGATATATCATGCATCCCTAATGTTTATGCAAGTACAAATAACTGCAGATTAAAACACTTTAAGTAATGTAAAGTACATGAAACGTCAAATATAACGGGCTTCGATATTTCTCTTACCGCACTTCCAACACAAAACACTTCCGGCCAGACGTCACTGCTGTTTCCGCCGGAGATTCTGTTGATGAGGTTGGGCAGGCCGAGCCAGATGGACGACCGGACGATGATTCCTGCACAGATGCGTCAGATCCGTTATTCCAAATCACTCAATCTTTGTGCTGAAGCCATTAATTGCAAAGACAGGAGGATTTACCATGCAATACTTACAGTAGACGTAACGTTATTAACACAATTTCAATACATAATCAATCCTTCTTCCAAAATGTGTTGTTTTTCCTGGCCCAGATTCACTATGGCAAGTATTTTAGAGCTGTCGGGGCGTTTTTCGCGGGAAAATAGCACTCGCCCCTGCATGTCTCGTCATATCCGTAAATAGAGAAAAGTTGATGCGTGTTTTATTACTCAACAGGTGGTATTTTAGTGAACAGATAAATTGCCATATGTAGCTTTTTAACAGAGTAAAGCACTATCTGTTGTAAAGGGTCGTTTCATGATGGTGGTTGTAGCTGTGCTGGAATTTATTAAAACAGTGTTGTTTTGTATTTAACCGCTAGAGGGCCAAAGTTACATAGTGTATCTATGGAAGTGTGTATCATGAATCTAACAACAAATGGTCCCACTTTCGTGCAGTTGAATCTGTTCCTGAATGAACTGTATGTTCTCTGGTAAAAACCATGAAATAAACATGTAAATAAAATAGCATGTGTGGTTTTGCACTTATTAGGTGTCTCAAAGAGCATTCAGTCATTTTAATGTAACACATTATTGGCATTACATGCATTTGGCCATTTGAGGATCACTGACTGATATGCACAAATTTAGGTAAAATATATGGAAAATAACTGTATTTTCACACAGTTGTATACATTGTGTGTATCACAAATGTGCATAAATTAATAACGATCTATTTGCTCAAAATTATAAAGAGAATATGAGAGTATGCATGAATAGGCTAAATAAAGATCTATTTGCTGAAATATAAAGAAGATAGTATGGACGCGAATGAATTATTAACGATCTATTTGCTCAAAATTATGCAGAAAATGCGAGTATGGATGTGCATAAATTAATAAAGATCTATTTGCTGAAATGTGGCTTTCGTATGGCAGTTTATATCACGGCCTTATGTCCGCTTTAAAGCATTTTCTGTGACGGCCGGGAAACCGCGACATGAATAGCTGTGTGCATAGTTCTTTTTGCCAAGTTAAAAAAAAGTAAAAAGTGCTCAAAATGCGGCTTTCGTTAGGGCAGTGCATTATATTTCAAGGACTTATGTCCATTTTAACGAATTTAACTCCGTGGCATCCCAGAGATCGCGCTGGGAAATGGGCTCAGTGTCATAATGCCACGTTTAATGGTTCATGAAAAAACATTGGTACAGTAAAAATGATGAAACTTTGTATTTCGTTAGGGCAGTAGGCCATATTTATATTGTCCCATATAAAAATACTGGAACTGTAAAATGTAGGCGTACTAAAATTTCGTATTTCACAAGATCAAACGGCCCTTTATTAAACTACTTTGTCGGATTTAACGCATCCTTACAGGTGGCAGAGAAATGCTTATTTTCTCCATTCAGTTCTAACAGCGCTTATTGCGAGCAGAGCCATTGACATAAAGCACTTTAGATATAAGAAAGGCACGTGTTTAATTAAAACGAATAATTAGCTGGATTCATCCTAGATGAACTGATCTAAGAAAGGCAGATTTTGAGCAAATACAGCTTTATTAGTTCATATGCATCCATACTCACATTTTCTTCATAATTTTCATGATCTTTATTAGTTCATATGCATCCATACTATCGCTTTCTTCATAGGCAGTGATGCACTCACGCACAAATGAAATGGGTTATAGTAGGCTATACACAAACCGGAAATTGTAACGCGTGCACTCTAAAGTTTCTCATGCGCACGTGAAACTCTGTCAATTTTTTATTTTTGCAAAGGTCCCTTTCGGGGCTCCGTAAGAAAATGCTGTATTACTGTTACTAAAAATAAAGCTGCATCTGATTATGCTATGTTAGCTACTTCACAAAATAGTGTTTTTCTCTGAGGCATGGTGAAGCATGAGACTCGCAAAACATCAAGAAAATTAGATTTAAACAATAAGACTAAACGTGTTGAGCTATATAACAATAATTAGTTTTCTGTCAA